>NW_019418240.1:0-3708 GCF_000390285.2 Anoplophora glabripennis | reverse complement strand
GTCGGCTTCCTCTGTACTGTATTTAGAACCACTTTATTTGACTTGTTATTTTTTGAAATCGGACTATAAATAACGAAGTTATGGGTTGGGGCGTTTAGGAGACACCCTGTATGTATTTTATTTGTACATATGTATATTCTTAATTACAATTTAATTGTAAATTAAAAAATGTCAGTTGTCACTGGTATATAGAAATGCATATTATACATATATATTATTTAATACTTTTCATCGTTTAGGTATAATATCACGGCAAATAGAACTTTATTTGCCTTGATAATATCCTAATAATTCCTGTAAAATTTACATCCGGCAACGCTGTCTAAACTGGGCATTAAATCCGACTCGCCTCTGGCGTCACCTACGAGCTAGGAGCTAAACTTACACTCTCTACTGTACATGCGCAGTTTGAAAGAAGCTGGATTTTAGAGCCGGCTTCTTTTCGGGGACTACATTTTAATACATTGCACGAGCCTTCTGTAGCGTAGCTATATATTCTGTGATGCAACACACAATGGCTGCGCTGCAGTCTCAGCGACAGACGTGCCAATTGAACAACAAAAAGGAAAGTATCTACCAGCGTAAATCCCTAGGTGGACACTAGGTCACGGTTTGACTCTCTCACCACGTTGAATTCGAGAACGAAGGCAGGCTGAACACCTGGTGCAGCCTAACGTTGAGAATTAACGTCAGTCCCCAGAATAACCCTTAGAAATTAAAATTTTAAAATTAGTAAATTAACACACTAAAAACACTACAAATATATTGGTTTACCTTCACTGAAGAGTTTCCCACTGAAAAGTAGCAATCCCAAAACACAATAGCTTGTATTCCAAAACCAAAAGGGATGTTCGAAAATGGATGCAGTTTAATCCTTATAGAAGATGTGATTCCGCCTGAATTATTCACCAGCCAAGGCCGTCTTAGACGAACTGGGGACCCTGGGCACTTTGGGATAAATGGGGCCCCTATATGACAGAGGGTTATTAACAACAGGCAATATAACAGGAGTAGGTGAACTAAATACTAGATTATATTCAAAATTAATTTTATAACTTTAAAATTACATTAAAATGTATGTTGTTTAAAGACATATCTTTCTAGATTTTAGACATGCAAAATCATTAATTATTTCTTCAACGTCTATCTCTTTTAACACGTCACTTTCAATGGACATCAGCGACAAGCTGGTTAATCTTTGTTGAATAATTGTATTTCTTAATTCGTTTTTTATTCTTTTCAATTTTGAGAAGGATCGTTCGCCACCGCTGTTAGAAACCATCATGCTTAAAAAAATTCTTAATGCAATTTCCACATTTGGCAACATGTTTTCGATGTTGTCTTCTTTCAACAAATTATATATTTCCGAAATATTAGTTTCTTCATCTTCATTGGTCTGGACACTTTTCAAGTATTCTTTTAAATGCAGACACTCTATTTCTAATTCTGTCTCGTTAACGTGTTCATAATAGATTTTTGCAAATTCTTTGCAGTTTTGTCTCAACTCCTCGGAGTTCAAAGTTTTCAAATGAGATAAAAAACTAAACCGATGACTTATTTCTTTATAACAATTTAATCTCTGTTTCAAGTGCAGGCTCAGGGTGTCAATTATGGGAAGAAAAGTTTCTACTCTGAATTTCTCTTTCCCATTTAATTGGATTGACGGCACAGAGCCGTCATAAAATGTCAGACGTGAGCTTCTACCTCTTGTTCTCTGAGATAGGTCCTTGTAATCAATCTCCGGATATTTCTCTTTGGCAGACGATTCGAATCAATCAAATTTATCTCTTAGATTGATAATAAAATCATCAAGTGAAATGAACAAATTTGTTGCAACGTCCATTGTCATTGTTTCTTTCTGAAGATATTTATTTGTTTTGTCTATTCGTTCCAATATGGTGCTCCAAATTTCTGTCATTATAATAAATTCCAGTTTTTCCATTTTTCTGGACAAACTAAGGGCTTCGTGCCTAGTTTCTGGTTTCTGCTCTGTATCCTCAGCGATCGACGTCAAGGCTTCTATAATTTGTTTATGGCCTTGATGCAAGGCGCTTATTGCATCAGCTCGCGCAGACCATCTGGTTTCAGAAAGGCTTTTAAGAGCTTTTTTTGAACCTAAATATTCTGTCAATGTATTCCATCGGTGATTAGAACCCGAAAAAAAGTTGTATAATTGCTGAACCATTTGAAAGAAATTTGTTGCCTCTTGTACGCATCCAGCGGCATGAAAACCTACCAAGTTTAGCGAATGTCCGGCACATGGTGCATAGGTAGCAAATTCACATTTGTCCTTGATTTGCGCTTACAGTCCAGCATACTTTCCCGACATATTTGAAGCATTGTCGTAGCTTTGTCCTCTACAATCTTTGATTGGAATATCGTGATCCTCTAAAAATTTCAAGACAGTTTTTGCTAAATATTCAGATTTATGCTCTTTGATAGGTATAAATTCCAAAAACCTTTCAACGGGAATACGGTCTTTTACGTATCGAATCATAAAAGTTAACTGGTCAATATGCGACATATCGGGTGTGCTATCAACGCTAATTGAAAAATATTTTGCTAATTTAACTTCATTTATAATTTTTGTTAGTACCTGTTTTCCCATTATGTCAATAAACTCATTACAAACATTCGCCGATAAATAAGAAATGTGTCCCTTCCCGGGATCCCCAAACTTTTTTAAATGATCTGCAAGAAACTGATCAAATTCACTTAATAACTCCACACATCCTAAATAATTTCCATTGTTGGGAGATCCGAGGATTTCATTATCACCGCGAAACGGAAGTCCTCTCGATGCCAAAAATTTCACTACTGCGACAACCCGTTTAAGCACATTTTTCCAGTAATTCACTTCTTCTTGATATTGAGATAGCAGGTCTGTATCTACTCTACCAACGGTTTTACTGCGTGCCAGATAAGTCATCATAGATTGCTTGTGTGATTTGCTATTTTCATGATGTAAAATTATGTGATTAATATGTTTCCAATCATTACATCCTCCCGGAGAGCAAAGTTGTACATCAGAAGGATTGAATAAGCAGCATGAAAAACAAAATACAGATTTCTTAGAAGGCGAATACAGCAACCATTTCCTTTCAACGCTTTCATTGTTCTTCAATTTACGATCAAATAATGCTTTATTGATATACCTAGTTACTGATTTTCCATTTCCTCCTCTGTCTCTGTAGGTTCTAAAAGCCTTGGAAAAGTCACAATCTTTATTTTGAAAATATGCAGGCCCCTTACGAATCCAGATTTCGCGGTTTTTTTCTGTAAAATTTTCGTAAAAATAATCGGCAAGATCGTTTGAAATGTTTTCTGGGTCGGATGACTGTTGCTCAACTAAAACAGTTGTCGGTGAAGTTGTCGCATTTTTGTCACAGAGACGGTCGCTTTCTGCACAGTATGATTCAACTTCTTTTTTTTCTAAATTGATGAGAGTTAGCGTAGAACAAGTAATTCTGAAGTTTCCACAATTTGCTGTCGAAATGACTCATCATGTGGAAGGTGTATTTCTATTGCTACTCACAGAAGCTCCTGGTGTAAAATATGAAGTTAATTTTGGTAATTTTTCAATTACTTCTTTTTGATGAGCAGCTTGTTTCCTTTTTTCTGAGCCACTAAGATATGACCGTTTTGACATTTTGTTTAATTCGGTTCTTTAAGTCGAATTCGGTTTTTTCTTACACTGAAAACAATTAC
>NW_019418239.1:6868-18672 GCF_000390285.2 Anoplophora glabripennis | reverse complement strand
ACACAAAAATTGGGCCACGCCCCTCGCAGAACCTGGGGAATTCGGAAAATTCATGGGGAAGGCGTCGAGTTAGCGCGTTCTAAATACGACGTCGCGACGCGGGAAAGACGTCGCGCGGCCCCAGGAAAGAGCCTTTCGTCCGGGAGATCGGCCCTTTTTCGGGCTGATAGTGCGACGCAGACGGAGCTATAGGATTTTAATATATATTGATTTTAGAATGGCAATGTCTAAGACGTTGGGGCGTCCTACGGGTTCATAATGTGTCGGGTCTGTCGGTCCGAGTATTGTCAAGTCGTCATGTCTGTCTTGGTAATTCAGCAGGACGCGACCCCTTGCGGTCGTTGTCCTGCTGTGCCGTATAGGGGACTTCGCGTTGAAGTCCCCGATGGCAATTGTCTGGGGCCGGGAAAGGATTATGTTTAAGTCATTGTCAAGTAGTGGTAGTCGGGGTGGGTGGTAACAGGACACCACCGCAACGTCTCCATGCCGTAGCGATCTCACCGCTATCGCCACGGCCTCTGTATTTTGAGTTTGGAGTCGCTGCAGCGGATAGTGGTCGATGCACTTCTTTACTATGAGTGCAACACCACCCCCGTTACGGTTTCTGTCATGTCTGTATATGTCATAGTCAGGGATGGAGGTACGGGATGCCTCGCTGAGGTAGGTCTCCTGGACAGCCATAACGTCTATGTTTAGACGGTTCAAGATGTCCACGAGTTCCGTTTTTTTGGCCCGGAACCCGTCAAGGTTCCAGGACGAAATTCTCAGCGAGGAGGGTTGGGAGGGCCGACGAGCCATTAGAAGTCGAATAATTTTTGCATATTCGACACCATGGTCGTCAGCTGGACGCAGAAGTCCTGAAGACGCTTTGTTGCGTCAATCAGGGCCGCCGCGCCCGGTTGGGAGGGTGTCGTGTCTGTGTGTGCGTGTGGTGAGGTGTTGTGTTTTTGTTTTTGTGTGTTTTGTGTTTTTCTGGTCATGTCAGCGTATGTGCGTCCTGGGGTTGTGTTTGGGGTGGGTAGGAGGGGCTGTCTGTGTGTTTGTGTAGTGTTTTGTGTCGTGTGTGTGTCTGTGTTTTGTGTTTTTGTGTTTTTAGCTTTGGGGTACTGAGGGCACCCCATATAGCTGGCGGGGTGTGGCCCGGCGCAATTTGCACACCTGGCGGGCGTGTCTTTGGCCTTTTTGCATACGTGCGTGCTGTGGTTTTCGCCACATTTTACGCACTTTGGCTCAGCTGTGCACCGGGTCTGGCCGTGGCCGAACCGCTGGCACCGGTGGCACTGTGTGGCAACCCGCTGCTTTCGCTGCAGCTCTACTCGAACCACGAGCGAGCAGCAGCGGGTTACCTTCAGGATGTCCTCCTGGTCCTGTGGGGCCTGAACTAGGACCAGGGGCATTTCCTGTTTATTTTGACGGCTCGCCATGCGGTGCACTATTGCGCCGGGGAACCCTTGTCGTGCAAGGTCGAGTTGGACCTCACTTGGTGGAACACCCGCCGGTATTCCACGTATCACCACCCTCAGCGTTTTATCTTCGCTGAGGGTGAAGGTGTGGTACTCCTCGCCTCTGTCCGCGAGTGTTTTAGTTAAGTGTCTGTGGTCTGTAGGTGTAGCGGGGTAGATGGCTACCCCGTCTTTCGTGAGCTTGGCTTTAGTGTAATTTATTTTTTGTGTGTTTAGTAATTGGTTAATTTGTGTCCAGCGCTCTTGCTTACGCAATATTACTGGGATTTTTTTTTGTGTGTCAGTGGTTTGTTCTGGTGTATTTGGCGTGTTTTGTGTTGTGTTTTGTTTCGTGTTTGTGGTCTGTTTCTGTGTTTTTTGTTGGGTACTGGTGGATGGTTGGGGGGTGTGTGGGCGTGTGTTTGTGTGTGTAGTGTTTAGTGTTTTTTGGTCTGGTTTTTTGTGTTGGAGGGCTTCGTCCTCGCTCGAGGACTCTGTCAAGTCTTTTTTGCGCTTGTTTGTACGTGAGGGTGTGTGTGTGTGTATTGCGTGCATTTTGTGTATTGTCGTGTGTTTGTGTGTTTAGTAGTTTATCTAATTTGTCGTGTAGTCGTAGTGTGTTTTTGTCAGATTGTTTTAGCGTTATTTGCATGTCGGCAATTTGTTTTGTCAATGTTAGTATATTTGTAGGCTTTGTCTGTCGTTTTGTTCTGTCAATTTGCGTATTTGTCGTCTCAGTGTCTTATTTTCGTGTTTTTGTTGCTGCAATTTGTCATATATGTCAGCTTTTGTCGTGGTGTTTGGAGAATCTGAGGAGGTGGAGGAGGCCCTTGAAGAGGACCTCTCACTGGTCGCGTCGTCGTCTATGTCGTGGTCAGAGTCCGTCATGTTAGTCTTGGTATGTGTGTTTGGGTGTGTGTGTGTTTGTGAGTATGTATTGATCGCGTTAGGGGTTCCCCTTTCGGGGGCGTACGTGATGTTTTGTGTTTTTTGTCTGTCAGTTATGTCGTTTGTCTTAGACACAATAATGGTGAAAATAAATGGTACACAATAAAGTAAAATTCACTTAAGAAAATATAAAGGGACTTACCCGTTTTAACCGGGCTGGTGTGTGGGGCTTCCACTTCACGTTCACTCGTCGCTACTTCACTGCACAAATACGTCCATACAGGTCGGCTGCTCACTCGGAACTGACCAGCGCTTTTATAAGGGGGAGAATATTTATACCACCCACATCGACTAATCAGAAGCGAGAACGCCTTTACGGGGGTACCACGCGTTATTTTTCGAAATTTTGATTATGTAACAGTAAAAAACTACTGCGTAGTTTCTGTTTTATACAGGCCCTTACGGGGATAAAATTGTATAAAAGGGGATTAAAATAAGGGAAAATCATCAGTTGTTGGTCAGTTGCAGTTTGCAGTTCACCGTGTAAATTGCGAATAGTATTTTTTGAGTCTGAGTTTTAAGTGTTGTGGTGTTATATAGGTAAAACCTATCTTAATATTACCAAGGGTTCTCTTTTATTGGTTCATATAAAACCAAAAAATTATTTTTTCAAAATTATTTTTACATTTTTAACAAAATTACTTGTTCAACCTGGCTCGTTCTCTAACAGAACAAAATTTGATATAAAAAGTACTCTTTTTTCCACTGGCTAGCTTAATATTTGTTAGACTGTGCTGTATATAGTATATTTAGTGTATTTTATATTGTGATATAGTAGTAGAGTTGAAAGTAGTGAATTTAGCGATAGAAACTAGTTAAAATTTTGATTTTAGATCGACGTTAGCAATATTAAATAGAAGCTTAGTGTATTTATTGTTCATAACTTGTTTTTAGTAAAAAATATAAATTATCTTACTCACCGAAAAAGTGTAGTAGTTCACTGTGCAAAATTGTTCTTTTCAAAAAACCAATAAAAAAGTATTTTCACTTTGTTTAATTGCTGGTTTTACTGACAAAACCTACAGGACATTAACCTCACCATTGCCAAACCAAAATTAATCATTTCCTAGTGATAGCTAGCCCGAACAAAAAGTGCTCTGAAAAGTTTGTAAATTCTTTTTGTCAAAATTTACTGGCGCCTAACGAACACATATTTTTTGAAAATAAAAAACTTAAAAGAGATCCTACAGGCGTAATACGCGACGCAGCCGACCTTAACTAAACTCCTCGAGACGCTTCTCCAGCGGGAAAAGCACCCAACATCCACGATTTGCACGACCCTGCTCAAAAATTCCGTCCGTCTTGTTATAGAAATCCGGAACGCGACCGTCACCCGCGCTCCCAAACGAAACAACAAGGCGTGATCGTTAATAGCACCTGCTAGAGCTGTCAGCTTCGAGTCAGCCGATACATGTAGCGTGCGCCTACTCCCCAAATGCCTTCCCCTCTCTTGCTTAGTAATTGTCCAAAACATGACATAAATTTATTTAATTTTAATAAGCAATAGCATAAAATCGATGTAAATTTCCCTGGGAACACGATGGTGCAATTATTTTTTTGCTACTTGCCGTAGTTTACGAGATACTTGCGAAAAAACTTATTTTTTACGGTTTTTTTACCTTTTGACCTCTTGCCTGGCCACATAGGTAAAATTTTTTGCGGATTCGGATTCCTGAGGGTCGAAAACATATTTGCGCCCAGGTTTGATCGACAGAGGAAAAAATGGAGGTTCAGCTTTCATTTCAATGGACTAAATAGATACAATAATATTTTATATATATTTTATGCCTATACATATTAGTTTTCAAAAGTGATTAGTAGCAAGTTTCTATATATTTTAGTAATTAAGCAGGCAGTGTTTTTTAAGTTAATACGACTCGCCAAAGTAAAAAAATAATTCAGGTTAGGTATATATTTTTACTAAAAATAGCTTTACATTATCGGATTGTTAATGTGAAAATATAAACATTAGACTGTTGACTATTCCATGTTATACTTGTTTTATTGTCACTTTTGAAGAAGAAACTACATGTAATTTTAAAAATCGTATTTCTGCTTTTATAATGAAGGAATAGTAATTATAAGATTGTTTAAGCTTATTAACTAGAAATTATTGCTTACTTAATAAAAAAATATTATTGTCCTCGATAATCCATTACTGATTAATAAAATCTTTACTCTCTTTCCTTATAAGATTGTATGTACACAAATTGGAGCCGTTCCTGAAAAATCGGGCGAATATCGGTCCAGCGTAAATTATTAGACTTCTATTCGTCGTTCGGTTAAAAAACACACCTGGAAGCGTTGGCCGCTAGAGCAGCACTTGCCGGGGTCTCGTTTCGTGACTCACGCTGGGCGATATTTTTTGTACAAAATCCCGTCCTTTTAGAGTTATCCATTAAACAACTGGAGCCAAATTTTTTGTCAATAATGTTACCTATGCGAATGTATGTTTTCATTGTCATAATTCTCCTTCTCTTAGCACTACTATCACTACTAGTGTTAGCATTCGATGTATTCTGAACACTGAAAATAAAATTACTGTAAATATATTTCTTAATTTATTAAGTCCGTGTCAAACAATTTGTCAGGGTACGTATTTAACATCCTTAGCATTACTAGTATTTTTAAATTACAAATCTTTATTACCTTAAATCCAGTTGTCCCTTCTTTTTACGTTGTGCCTACTCGAACTTCAGTAACATTATAGGTTAAAGATGATCCACTTGATTGTAACATCGATTTGCTGGTCAAAGCTCTCTCAAAATGGAAGAAGATACACCACAAAATAATTTTATGGAGGGTACAGAGTTTGGTCGTACTGTTCCTCTTCCATAAAAGGGGGACAAAATCATCTGCTTTAAAGTGTTTAGAGAGCAAATTACATTATTTTTTGACCATACCCCATTTTCTTTTTCGATAGAAAGAACCTTTAGCCACTCCTGTAGTTTCATTTCTAGGAAAGCTAGAAATAAAAAAATTACGTGTTTACAATAAAAATTTAGAATAAAAAGTGGAAATATCTTATTTTTGTGTACCTAAGTATTTAGAAATGTTCTGTACTTACACATGAAAAGTGATGTTTTGTATTGGAAATCTTCTGCAATTTGCGCTTCCTTCCACAGCACAAAGCACAAGACATATTTAAAGTTCAATAAAAACGAAATTGACAATCAAAAATATGAATAACCTCAAAAAACACAACTGCGGACCTGAACAACAACTGAGTGACGTAAAAGCCTTCAAAATGGCTGCTCCCGTAGCGTCCCTAGAAATGTGGATGCGCACTCATCGAAGCTCATTCTCCCTTACTCCATATCTCTGGTATGTACCATGCTAATTCTATGCATCGTTTAAAATCGAAGTAAATCGGCAACGAAACGAAACGAAATTTAAAAGACATTACCTTAGACAAACGGCCAGCCTTTCTACAGGTGGTATGCAGCGTCTAAATCTAAATAATCTAAATCACTGTTTGTACTTTCCAGATGACATACGGAAGTACTGAAAAAACCGCTTTTCGTCCAATAACAATTTTTTTTTTTAATAAAGTTTCAAATTCACCCTCTACCTACTTTCTACTTCTGTTAGTTGGATGAATCCAAAATCTTGCGTGCTCTTTTCTTTGGCGCTTTTCTTCCTCTTTAAATAGAAGAGCCAATAAAAATACCTCTTCTATAGAACTCATTTTCTTAAGTATTAAAACCATATTTTCAAATATTCATTTTTCAAAAACAGAAAATTTTAATTCAAACAAGTAGGTATATGTACGTGTATATATAGCTATATGTACACACAGGACTAGTTATCGATATGAAAATGAAAATCTACATATTTCAGTTACTCTGTTATAAAAACTATTAAAAAAAAAACAGATAATACCCAACGATTTCCTAATAATATTTAAAAATTAAAATAACGAGCATTCAAATAAAAACGAAGTCAAGTTGACACTGTCCTCTACTGACCCTATCAATTTTTTTTATTAAGCAAAATGAAAAACTTCCTCTATTAAATAGGACGATTCACAGTCCATTGAACATTAGCGATTGCATCCTCGGGTTTGAAGATGGTAAAATTATACCTATTTCTTATTTTCATAAATTTTCACTAAAAAAACAAATTACACGCAAGATTTCTTGTGAATCATTCGTTCTGTTCAATAGAAATAATTTCCATTTTGTTTGAAAGATACATTTTTTCCGAAATAAAAAATAAGGGAATCACTTGTGAAACATCTGCTTTTTTATAAGAAGTAGTTTTCACTTTGTTTCAGTCCAAAATATTGATTAGAACCCGAGATATCACGAAAATACTGTTTCTGGGGCGTGAACATGAGGGGTAGTTTGCATCCGTTTATATCCATTTTAGGCTAATAGAAAAATATATTCATATGATTAAAGAAAAAGTAAAAACTTTTTATTTTATAATGTTAATTCTAATCGTACATTTCTCGCACCCCCCTAAAAAGAGATTTAACGAAAACCCTGAAACAGGTCAATTTAATTTTGTCAATTTATTTACATAAATCATATTTTGAATTCTTTTTGAGCATATATAAATTTTGTACCTATATATAAAAAATGTTTGAAAATTATAGTTTTTCTGAAATAAAAAATAAGAGTAGCAATCTCCAAACAAGGAATCACTTATGAAACATTTATTTTTAATAAGAAGTAATTTCCGCTTTGCTTCTTTCCAAAATATTGCTTAGAACCCCAGATATTTAGAAAAAACTGTTTTTGGGGGCGAATTTTCGAGTGTATTTCACCCCCTAAATATATTTTTCCGCTGATAAAAACACCGCTTCCATAGAACATATTTTCACTACTAAAACAATACTGCAACTATTTAAAGGAGAGCGCAATTGTGTGCAATTGTCAAATGTGACAGATTTTGTAATATAATTACCGCGATCAGGTCAGCCCAGACAGACCGCGATGCGACGGGACGGGACGGGACAGGACGGGACGGGACGGGACGGGACGGGACGGGACCGCGAACGCCTAATGCGTTCGTTCCTAAAAAAGACCGCGATCAGCTCAGCCCAGAACGGACCGCGACGCGACGAGACCGCGACCGCCTAATGCGTTCTCTCCTTTAGAATTAACATTATAAAATAAAAAGTTTTTACGTTTTCTTTAATCATATGAATATTTTTTTTCTATTAGCCTAAAATGGATATAAACGGATGCAAACTACCCCTCAGAAACAGTATTTTCGTGATATCTCGGGTTCTAATCAATATTTTGGAATGAAACAAAGTGGAAACTACTTCTTATAAAACAGCAGATGTTTCACAAGTGATTCCCTTTTTTTAATTCGGAAAAAATATATTTTTGGAAAATTGGAAATGGAAATTATTTCTATTGAACAGAACGAATGATTCACAAGAAATCTTGCGTGTAATTTGTTTTTTTAGTGAAAATTTAGGTATAATTTTACTATCTACAAACCCGAGGATGCAATCCCTAATGTTCAATGGACTGTGAATCGTCATATTTAATAGAGGAAGTTTTTCATTTTGCTTAATAAAAAAAATTGATAGGGCCAGTAGAGGACAGTGTCAACTTGACTTCGTTTTTATTTGAATGCTCGTTATTTTAATCTTTAAATATTATTAGGAAATCATTGGGTACCTATTATCTGTTTTTTTTTAAATAGTTTTTATAACAGAGTAACTGAAATATGTGGATTTTCATTTTCATATCGATAACCAGTCCTGTGTGTATATACACACAGTGTGTATATATTACTATATATATAGTAATACCTATTTTTTGAATCAAAATTTTACTGTTTTTGAAAATATTTGAATATTTGAAAATATTGTTTTAATACTTAAGAAAATTAGTTCTATGGAAGAGGTATTTTTATTGGCTCTTCTATTAAAGAGGAAGAAAAGCGCCACAAAAAAAAGCACGCAAGATTTTGGATTCATCCAATTAACAAAAAAAGAGTAGAGGGTGAATTTATTAAAAAACACGTTATTGGACGAACAGCGATTTTTTCAGTACTTCCGTATGTCATCTGGAAAGTACAATGAGCTATTAGAGATTATTCACGAAAACATTTAGTTGCAAAATACAAGATTTAGACGCTGCATACCACCTGTAGAAAGGCTGGCCGTTTGTCTAAGGTAATTTCTTTTAAATTTCGTGTAGTCATGTTCATGGAATTAGCATGGTACCTACGCGATCATCAAAAACATTCGCGCTCTAGCTTGTCTCGATCACATCGCGGTCTCCCGAGTAAGGGGAGCTGCCTCCCCCATAGAAATTCGAAAAGAGTACAAAAATTTTCTTAAGCTAAGAAAATATTTAGATTGGAAATTTTTAATCAAATATTTTATTTACTTAAATTTTAATTGAAAATTAATACACTACTTTATTTTTTTTAAAACAATTGTAATAAATTAGTATAAATATTTGTTTACAAAAGAATTTAAAAATATAAAATTTTATGTTAAAAAGTAGTACTTTTCCATATTTTAAAAATTTAGCTCTGGAATTCTAAATTAAAAAAATAATAAATTTTTATCTATCGGCATCAAAATAAAAGTTTACAGTGCAACTAAAGCTATATATGTAACGTACCAATTTTATGTAGGGGGAATAAAAAATAGAAGAACAGAAGAATAAAAACCTGGCTGAGAAATATACTATGGTACAAAATCGTCTCAATGGCCTAGAAATGATGAGTATACACAGAAAGCATGAAGATTTTATTAATAAAGTGGAAGATAAATTTTCAAAAAATCCGAAAAGATTATGTTCTACCTAATTTTCGTTGAATTTCTTTATTTTTTTAGATATTTATATATTTTTGTTTTTTTTGTATTAAAAAGGTTTTATTAAAAATATTTCTATAAAAATTAATTCACTGTACTTATTTTTACCTATAATTTATACTTCTCTTATCTTGCCCCCCCCCCTAGCCCATTGGCTGGCGACACGTCCTTGCTCCCGAAATTCTTTGGAAAAGATCGGTAGAGAACGCGACGGGACCGCGACGGGACCGCGACCAGCTCGCGAACGTCTAGTGCGAATGCATACATTAGAAAGCATGGGAAGAAACTCTACCGCGCGTGATCGCGACTAGCACGGTCCGCGACGGGACGGGACCGCGACCGTCTAATGCGTTCTGTTTTTTGAAAAAGATCGGTAGAGAACGCGACGGGACCGCGACGGGACCGCGAACGTCTAGTGCGAATGCATACATTAGAAAACATGGGAAGGAACTCTACCACGCGCGATCGACGGGACGGGACCGCGACTGCCTAGTGCGTTCTCTCCTTAATGCGTTCGTTCCTAAAGCGGGCCATTCACTAGGGCACTAGGCGAACTCAGACCCAACTTACGACTGCGACCGGACCCGGTCCGATCCTTTTTGCTCCATACACTAAACGGGCAGTTGTGGTATTCTCAATATTTCTCAGTTGACGTCGAACCACTGCGACGCGTAGATATCATGGCGCCGTTATCACGAAGATCTCAGTAACGAATTTTTTTTTGTAACGAATTCGTTTGTAGCATTGGGAAACACTTCCTTGCATTTTAAAATCAAATTTTCATAAGTCGCGTTTCTCCTTTGTTTGTTTCTGTACCTACTTCATGTTTTTTACGTCCCATAAACAACTGTTTTATCTATAAATACTAATAAATTCTCTCCAAGATTCACGATTATCTTCGAACGACAAGAGACTCCAGTCGCAGTTGTTATTGCAAATTACCCACATAATGAAACAACACGGATCAGTCCGGGTCGTGTCGTAAGTCCCCTCGTTGATTCTGCGGACCTGCGACCATACCACGACATGTCGGTGCTATCACATTCACGATAGGATGGGTCGGCCGACTGGATCCAACGGATTCGTCCGGCGGACCGGTCCGCCTGTGAATGCCAGGCTTAAAAAAGACCGCGATCAGCTCAGCCCAGAACGGACTGCGTCGAGACGGAATCGCGACTGCCAAATGCGTTCTCTCCTTTAAAGTGCATATAATTCACTGTTTTTGTGCACAGGGTCAGCTCTACAATTTAAAAAATGGAGGAGTAATGAATTAAAAAAAAAACGCTAAATTTTCCGCTTTTCCGGGTTTTCTTCGTTTCTAATTATCGGATAGGGTCGACCGACCTCTCGTTTTATTCGTATCTCGATTCTCTTTATAGCATACCGATTGCTTCATTAACTTAGGTTTTATAAGCAGAAAACTAAAAAAAATGCCTTTTTTGCAAAAAAAATAATTAATGGAGTAGGAAACATATAAGAATATTTCTACAGACTTTCTCTATGATATTTTGTCACAAAATCACTGATTTAATACTCTATTGATTGGCCTAAGAAGTGACATAGGATTCGTAAATTTTTTGTTAGAATTTTGTTTCTACAATCTCATTGTTTTCATGCCTATCATGGTTTCAAATATTTTTCTTTATTTTCTATTATTTATCTATTAATTAACATCGTGCATTTATTTTGTTTACTAGTTACCACTATCATTTAAAGTTTAAATAACTAGATGGATTTCACAGGGTCTAACGACATTTGCAGTGTACGATAATTCAATAAACATAGAAATCTAAATCAAAAATTTAGATTTTGGAACGAATACACTGAAGATGAATTTTTCGAGACAAAACGTCTGAATCTTATTCGGGCTGAGACAGTATAGTATTGGGGGTTATGAAGGCTTGCAAAAAATGTAAAAATATTTCCACGGTCGTATTTAAAAAAATGAAGTTGATGATGGTCCTGGAAAGACGAAAAGTTACATATAAAAATTGATTATGCCATTCGATAGAGGGCAAAAAGTGGCGATGAGAAAGTGTTCTTCTTTTTTCAATATCACCTCAAATAAGGCTGAAATTAAACAAAAACGGATTTCCAAAATTTCGGTTTTTTTCAAATATTTCGAAAACTAATCATGTTAGCCTTGATTTTTTAGACGCATAATGTTGGTCCCCTGATTAGGCAACTTTGCCCCCATTTAAGCTACTTCGTACCTCTTACACTTTCCGAGATCCCTGTAGTGAGAAGCGAATTTGTAACAGCCTGTATACAGAGTGTCTCATAATTAGCTGCCAACCCTGAACAGGCCGATTCTATGATCAAAACTAAGTAAAAAATTCATATGAACATGGGTCCGGAAATACTTCCTAAGGGCACAGGGACCCATTGAAGAGGGAGGAATGGAAATCATTTTTTTGCAATATCTCTCAATCGCGTTGTGATGAATGAATGAAATTTAGTATACACAGCTAATTTTTGATGAGCAATTTGATGGACTAATCCATTTATTTCCACAAGGTCCATTGGGGTGGGTACGGGGGGGCCCTTGGTACTTTGCGTGTGTAACTTTTTCATCTTTGACTTTTTAACAAATTGGACAGCAAATTCCGTTTTCCCGAACTGTT
>NW_019418239.1:0-5226 GCF_000390285.2 Anoplophora glabripennis | reverse complement strand
AAATTGCTCATCAAAATTTAGCTGTGTATACCAAATTTCATTCATTTATCACAACGCGATTGAGAGATATTGCAAAAAAATGATTTCCATTCCTCCCTCTTCAATGGGTCCCTGTGCCCTTAGGAAGCATTTCCGGACCCATGTTCATATGAACTTTTTTACTTAGTTTTGATCATAGAATCGGTCTGTTCAGGGTTGGCAGCTAATTATGAGACACCCTGTATATATTATCATAAATATTATGATATGAATATTTATAAATACTTAAATTATTTCTAATATTTTCAACAACAATAATAACAATAATAGAATATAAATTGATTATTTTTCGAGTCCTTTACTTTAATTATTTTTATTTATTTGGGAACTTTTATTTATTTATTTTTTTTAAATATTTTCCTGAACTTATAACTTTAAGTGATCTTGATTATTATTCTATAAAAATTATTAATAATTGAAACAATAAGTCTCTTGCCTCAGGAGTGATTCAAAATTTAATAAAAAAAATTCAAAATGTTAAAAAAAAATATCAATAGTATACCAACAATATATTTCAATTATAATTAGATATAGTGACTCAATTGTTAATTTTTTTTTTATTTTATACAAATCACCAAATTTTATTAATTTTTTTTTAACTAGTTAACTAGTTTGATTATATTTTATATCTATACCTAACAACAGTCCTTAATAACTAAAACCCGATACTCAATGTCATCATTGATCATTTGACTTTTAATGTCATTATATTTCGATGTATCGGACAAATACTTTTTCACTTACTGCTTGTCCAGTATTTTTAGTCTTGCATATATTGTCCTACACTTGTCCTTACTGTTCTACACTCGGATTCACCTTCTACTTGAATTCAAGTCAAAAACAGTGGAATTTTGACAAGTCATCGACGGATGATGAAGGTTTTTCACATATCATAATGATTCATGCAATAAAACTGGTATGTAAACAAAGCAGAATATACCTGTGACCAGAATTAAACCTATGCAGCTGTGAAAACTTTTATGTATCATTTAAATGTTGACATTTGTTGTTCCGTTAGAATTTGTAAATTTTTAATTGTATAAGTGTAGTAGGACTGCAAAATCATATGTGCAGAATGTAAAAGACCCTCATAACTTCATAAACTGTGTTTAAACTCCATCCGAAGTTCAAATTGTTGTGTAGACTTTATAATACTTGATGGACCGGAGAACTTAGTTTACATCTGAAAAACGAGTAAATACTACAGTAAAAGGTGTTAAAAAGGTTGTACTAAAGACATTGAAAGGACAGACATGCTGAGAATTAAGCTATTTATCAAAATTTAGTTGAAATTTGTAAATATAAGTAACATTTTGGCATGAATTTTAAGTTAACCTAGAAACGTGCAATTGGTGTCAAAAGATGCAAAAAAATTCAAGGAAGCTGAAAATGTAAATTTCATGCATCATAATTCAGTCCAAAAGTCAGTATTTGCATAAATAAAATTTCAAAAATGTTTGTTATTGTTGCTATAGGAACGTTCACATCTCCGAGCTCGAGGTAGCCAGTCTTCTATGTTTACCTGTAGCAGTAACATCGCTAGTTTGCTCCTAGAATAAATAATTGCTATCAATAAAAATCAATAAGTCAAATGTCATGGACAGATACAGCTGTCAAAAGCCTGAAAGTCACATTAGTTGAAGTTACATAAGTTCGAAAATTCATTGAGCAACATCAACATAAGTAATTGTAAAACAACAAATTTGAACAAGGTTAACAAGCATAAATAAAAAGTGATAAGTGAAATCTATTAAAAGAATAGTGCAGTTCAGTTTTCATCTGTAAGAATTCCAGTAAAAAAAGCATCCAAGGAAACTTCGGAAATCTTCGTAGCGTGATGGCGTTTCAACGAGGAAACTTCAGGCCAGTGCGATTACATGCAGGAGGATTTACAGCGCGGTTACATGAAGATTAAATAACCAGCAATAATTCTACGACCGTAAGTGTCGACACAATTAGCTAAACAAATTTGCAACTAAAGCGCTATAAAAATTTCTACATTAAAAATTTCACTGCATTTATGTATAATTAATGCACAATTTCATTGTCAACTAATGTAACTACTTACAGTATAAAACACTATTATGCACTGTAACAGTAGAATTTAAGGGGGAAATTTCTTGTTTTATTGATCTAGTGTAAGAAGTATAACAGTTGTCAATTGTAAAAAACCTATGACCCATAAAATCATGTAACATACAACATATCTTTCATTTAAAGAAATTAGAGTAAGAAAACAATTTTAATCCAGATAAAAATAAATAAAAAAGGAACCCACACGTTGAGTGAGTCTCATATCAATAACAACATATAAAAAATAAAGTCGCCCAAAATAAATCAAAACAAATAACAACAATAACAACATATAAAATATAAAAATAAAACCATACCAAACAAACACATAATAATATTGGCGCCCAACATGGGGCGATTTAAAAAATTTAGCGATTTAAAAAATTTGGCGATTTAAAAAATTTGGCGATTTAATACAAAATTTGGCAAATTAAAATTTTTGGCACTCAAAAATTTTTTGCACTTTTAAAATTTCTGTGACAAACTGACTTATCAATTTGTATATAATTGGGTAACTCTAATTAGTTCACACACCACTGGCACATTTATATTTTTAGCATTTTAAAACACTTAATGGAATTGAGATCAGGAAACGTCAAAATGATTTCTGACTTAGAACAAGACATGTACATCGAGGAGGAAAGACACGACAATGACAACACGACTGACACAAATTCTCAAACTAACACCACACAAAACCCTAATAACACTCAAATGGATGCAATTATGGTAACGCTATGCGACCTAATGGCTAATTTACATTGACAATTTATCGACCCATTCATTCATGAAGTCGCTACATCAAGAAATTGAACAAGTGTAATGCACCAAATCTGCTGTCAAATAACTTCATGAATTTATTCATCAATGCTGTTTTACATTGACAATTTATTGATCAATTAATTGATGAAGAAGAAATTGGACAAGTGTAATGCACCAAATCAGCTGTCAAATAACTTCATCAATTTATTCATCAAGTTCAATATGTAAATAATTGTGTGGCGTCTTACTAGTTTTGCATTGTTTTTACTGATTTGTTACTTAAAAAAACTAATATTTATATAATATGTGTCAGAACGGTACCGCTGTTGTTACTACAATTATGAGTGGAAAGGTGAGAATTTTGAATTTTATTTGCTTCTTTGATTCATTGGTAGAACTGATTCATACGTCAAAAAACTTGACAAAGTCTGTAGCAGTGTAAAACCACACTGTTTACCAATAAATTCGTGAATTAATTGATGAAGAACTTCGTCAATTTATTGATGAATAAATTGTCAATGTAAAACAGCTATAAAAAACACCAATATAGGCATCGAAAAGAAGATAGAAGATTCTAACAAAGAAATCGAAAAGAAGATAGAAGAAACAAAAAAGGAAATTGCTGCATCGAATCAAGAACTAAAAAAGGAAATGGAGAAGATAAGTCTCGATTTGAGAAAAGAAGTTAACGTAGTGGAGATGTCATTGAGATTGGAGATAGCACAATTTTACGGGGATACCAGGACACATCCGTCTGTTTTCATAAAAAAATTAAAAGCACACATACAGACATTACCTTCTTCTGTAAATATTAAAAACTTTATCAGCAATACGTTGAAACGTGACGCAAATATTTGGTATCAACTAATCGAAGATAAATACGATACATTTGAAGAGTTTTAACGTTTGTTTTTGCAAAAATATTGGGGGGAATTCCACCAACAAAAAGTGAGAATGAACTTGTTTAATGGAAGATATAGTGACAGATTTGGAAGCTCAAGAGAGAGATATTTAATGAACAAAGTTTACAACATTAAACATTTGGAGCCGAAATTTACTGAAGCTGAAATGGTTAGGATGCTGGCGAGACATTTCGACGAAGAGGTTTACAAGGTTATTATCACACAAAGGATTACTACTATCGATGGACTAATGGAATATGTAAGAAGCATCGACGAGTATTTGACAAGTTGGTGAAAGACTGATGTCGAAAAAGGAAACAATCCCAGAAATGGAAACAACTATCAAGACAGAAGGCAAACGGAATATAGGAATTACGAAGACAGAACACAACCTAACTTCAGAAACTACCAGGACAGAAGATATGGGGAAAATCGGGAAAATCCACATCAGAATAACCAGGGGAACACAAATAATGCCAATCGATTCACCAGATTCCAAAGAAGACCTGACAACCACACACAAGAAACGCCAAGCAGACAAACAAATACTTACCACAATACCATTACAACAAACACGACACCTACGACATGGACAAACACACAGACAGATTTTAACACAATATCCACCACAGCACAGGTACATGCTGCTGAACATACAAATTTTCAGTAGAGAGAAGTTTAAACACCACATATCAACACATGCGAGAATTTATTACGTTATACGAATGCAATGACTGGCACGAGTAGCGTACAAAATAATTTACCTTTTATTACTATAAATATTGAAAATGAAGAATTTAAAGCGTTAGTAGTCACGGGAGCTGAAATAAGTTTAATAAATGAGAAAATAATAAGTAATACATTAAATTCAATAAAAAATAATATCGTCAAAGTAAACAAGGTAAAATTGATGAATGCAACGGGTAATAGCTGTTTTACATTGACAATTTATTCATGAATAAATTGACAAAGTTCTTCATGAATTAATTCATGAATTTATTGGTAAACAGTGTGGTTTTACACTGCTACAGACTTTGTCAAGTTTTTTGACGTATGAATCAGTTCTACCAAAGAATCAAAGAAGCAAATAAATTTCAAAAATGTCACCTTTCCACTCATAATTGTAGTGATACAACAGTGGTACCGTTCTGACACATATTATGTAAATATTAATTTTTGTAAGTAACAACTCAGTAAAAACAATGCAAAACTAGTACGACGCCACACAGTTATTTACATATTCCAATAACATAACCTCATTACTGATCTGAGGCTGGAAATCTATTGGGTTGGTAGGTACTTCTGAAGTCACGAAGAAATTGACGAAAATTAGAATATGCTCTAATTCGTCAAGAACTTGTTGAATAAATTCATGAAGTTATTTGACAGCAGATTTGGTGCATTACACGTCCAATTTCTTGATGAAGCGACTTCATGAATTATTCATGAA
>NW_019418238.1:1840-17912 GCF_000390285.2 Anoplophora glabripennis | reverse complement strand
TATTGCTTTGTAAAGCCTCTCCAATATTTTTGTTAGCTTTCATGAATGATTTACTTTTCTTTATCGAAAGAAATTCACCCTTAAGGTCGCATTAAGGGTCTTAATTTATAAATGGAAGAATCCAATACTAGCTTATATCAACTTATAAAAGATTTCGTGACACATAAGCTTCTACAAAAGTTCATCTGGCCAAGTTAGAGCAAATAAAATTTTCAGTTCTCCTGTGGGAAACGCCTCCATACTCGACTGAAAGGAAGGTAGTAGGTCATGTCTTAATAACCACTTTCATAACTTGAGGGTTCCGAATCTAAAAGTTACCAACGTGAGGGCGGTAAAGTTTTATTCAAAACTGTTTACCCAAAAATAAGCCTTATAACATCCATACATCCATTTAAAGTTTTGCAAGTGGTTACTTATTTACATACATATTTAACTTACTACACAACAGGAACAACTCCCAATAAAAGAATAGTGAAACATTCTGGTATTTTTTTACTTACAATGAAAAGGTAATAAATAAGTGTAGTAATCAAGACAATAAATAAATAATTCGGTATACAGTAAAAAAAGACAGAGAAACAATAGTAATATTTAAAACACATGAAAATACAATTGTTTGTTAAAAATTGCATTTTTAATTAAAAATTGTTGATTCATTTAATATTTTACAACTTTTTCCTGTACCTATCGAAAAAACAATTATTTTTGAGAACACGATTCACGGCTTACTAGGGCGATGTTACATGTTAATAATATCTAAAAAAATTTGGGAATAGAATAGTCAATATCGTAAAAAAATGTTTGTAAAATCATTATAGTTTCCGAGAAAAAAATTGTAGTATTTACAACCCTTACATTGCTGGGCTACTGTAGACTCTAGCGTCATTCGCGTTGTGTTCTGTACGCAATGCGCTCTCTCTTCACGTGGCCCCAGGCGATTCCGAATACTGAAATCCGATTTAGCGATAGGGTTTACATTAGTTTTTCAAGTGTGAAAAATGTGTTACGTATATAGCAACTTGGAGTTGATGGATATCGTTTTAATTTATGCAGAACACCATTTGTGTTACGGTGAAGCCAAGACAAAATTTGTGTTAATTCGTAGAACTGGTTAAGACGGACCCAAATGGATTTACACGTCGGTGGACAGTTGTTGTTATAGCATCGGGTGTGTCAAATTATTTTATTAATTAAAACCACAAATTAATTTTATTAATTAATAATAACAATAGCGGCAAAAGCAGCTGATTTTGTTGATATAAAATAAAATTTTATTTATTTCTTTCCTTGGCAAAGAAATTCATTCAATTTTTTCTCCGTTTATTTTTTTACATTGCCGCTGTATCGGTCTCCGACTGCATGCTTTGCCTTGCCAAGGTCAGGTTTTACAGTGGACCACTTTCCAGTACCGTGCAGAAGTGTATTTTTAAATCATTTTTAAAATGCCCTCTAATTTTTTTTCCCCGCACATTCGGATTTTTTTTTTGATAAATTCTGAATCACCATGTATACAATATATAAAAAAGCTCCTTTAACAGTCTTTCCGGTGATCTAAAGATATACAGGGTATTTCCTTAAAAAAACATAAGTTAGGTTAGGTTTATAGACCTTTATCGTCAATCGATGACGTAGAATCTGTCATTAAAGTTGACCAAGTACTCTAGTTACGCCCTGTATAATGACAAAATAATAATGCTACTTGATAAATATTTTATTTGTATAACATTTTATACACAATTTTATTTATAGAAAAGTCTTTACTATTTTAGTAATTGTCTACTTATTGAGACACGTAATAAGCAAGTGCCCAGTTACAGGATACAACGATAAAATATAAATAAGTATGTGTCAGGAATTAATTTGTGCATTAATCAATAAAATTTGTAAAAAAAATTAAAGCACTTATCAACACAGCAATAATTGAATAACATAACATACACCACCAGCACAAAACAGAGTAAGAGTAAAATTTTATCATAAAAAATATAGGTAGATAAAAATAAATATTATGAAATTCGATGGGAGATGTACACTAATAAGTAACGTTCATATTGTAATTTACGTAAAAGAAGAAAAGAATACCTACATCTGTAGATGATATTACGTGGGGGAGCTAGAGCTGGGACTTTAATTGGAATTTTATTTAGAAGCCATGTACATTTAGTAAATTAAATTTTCCGAGGCAGGAATATTAAAATGTGCAAACAGCGTATCCTGTGGAAAAGTTCATTCAGGGTATATTCCGTTAAAAATATACACAGCTCGTTTGAAAAATCTTCTTTGATTTCTTTCTGTAACCTGAGGGGTTATTTCTTTAATTATTACCTTCTATCTACCGCTATGGCCAGTATCATAACGGTATTAACTGACAAAAGAGTTTACTATTAACTTCTCGAAAGGGAGTTTATAATTATCATTGAACTTTAATTAATACGTGGGAACTTAGAAATGTTGTACGTTCAGAGAATGAATACCAGACACTTATCGTATGTCATTCATGCACAAGGTAATCCAGTGGTTGGTTGTATAGGGTAATACTTAAGTTGGAAGAACAAGAAAACACCAAAACTTTCCAGGAAGGGTTTTATTAACAATAAAAACAGAACAAACAAAATAACGACACAAGGGGCTCGAAAAACATTATTAATTTATTGACACGCGACAGCATACTGAGATTCAGGGGATGCGCGAACCATAGCAAAATTTGGAATGACTTTATCCATTATTAAAATAACCTGAGACTCTAAAACTTAGTAGACTGCTCAATGTGGAACCCAAGGAAAAACTGCCTGTTTTTTCGGAGATCTCTCTTGAATTCGACACCTCGCTTCGATACGCCCATTTCTTGGGTCCAGACGTTTCTGTTCTTATCTTACTGGCGGGAACCCTGAATATCGGGACGCTTTGGCATAACTATGCCATGTTAATAGTTATCTAATGAACTGAAATTACATTTATATCAATAATTCTGTGATTAACTGGACTTACAAGTAACCCTAGCCTTCCTCTAATGACTCCGTGTAGCAATACGGGACGGATAAATAAATTACCACGCGTCCGGCTTTTGTTACATTTCTAACAACTCAACGTCAACGTGCACATCATAAATGGGGTTCCAGACTCGACATGGTGAAAGAGGAATGTCAACGTATACTTTTTGTTAAACCCCTTAGAAGAGTGAATAATAGTTCTTAATTTATAAGATGTTGAACGTAATACTTTGATATAATTTTTAAAAGTTAACTTATTGCTAGCTTCAAACACAGTGCCAATGTCTCTCAAATATTTGAATATTTTGAATGCACCAGAGACATATTTCGTTATGTGTAATGCCTTCTAAAGATCTCTGAGACACAACAAATTTTTGTGTGAATATTTCAAATTTAAAAACTTGCAAATGAACAAACTGGTATCGATTCTGTAGAGAAAACTCCAACACATTTATAATTGGAAAGGATAAGTTAATTGTTTCTATTCTGTTTGACAAAATTTCATGATCAAATCTATGAAATACTTTAGAGAAATCAGTGTAAACCGCATTGACCCGGCTCTGTCAGTCAATATTTTCGGTTATGTATTCAGGCTTGCAAATAAGATTGGTGATGGTTCATATATTCTTCATAAAACCGTGCTGTTCTGTAGAAAGCAAAATGGAAAATTTGTGATACAGGATATTTCAAGTATTTTGGCCAAATTACAAATAATAGTTATATGTCTATAATGAATTAGTTCTTTATTAGGAATTACATGAACATTAAAAGAAATTGCTACAATTAAATTGTAACTGTTTATTACCGTTATAACAAATACATTGTGATATCTACATTTTTATGAAATACACAAACTGTTAAAAAGTACAACCTTTTGATAATTATAAGACATGATATTGATGTTACAATTTTAGAATAACCTGACAAATTGCCTTCTAATATAGAGAACCTCTAGCAGTTAAAACGATAATAAAGTAAATTCTTTTTGCGTGAATTATAAATCTGCGCGTCCTTCTCGCATTTTATAAGTCACCCGGCTAACTTAATGCCTATAAAAGGTTTCAATAATCGAACTTAATTATAGGAGAAGTAGGAAAAGTAACTGAACGATTAACAAAATTGTGTCAACCATTACAAATTCAATTTGACGTGTAGGAGTTTTCCTTTATGGAGAAACCTCTCTACTCATTACCATCAATTTGTCATCCTCAGTTTGCTAGAGTTTATAAATGGCAATCGTGACAATATGCTTAAGGTCGTGTTTATATATTACGCTCGGATAAAATAATAGAGGCGATTTATGGAAAGCAGATTTCTATGTGAAGATCTTTCTTGTAACTCGGTGGCACTGTATCATTTCATGAATAAGTTACGAAGATCCACAATTAATATCATGCAAAAGCAACGTTTAATTATTATTAGACATCGGAAACTTTGTGGCGACAATCAAATAAATAAACAGTAGTAATCTATATTATGGTAGTAAGCGGCAATACGCGTTATAGTAGTAGAAATAGGCTAAATCTGTAGTCATGCCGTGTGCCGCTCTATGCTCACAATACACAATGTTACTGACTACCATAAAAACACGTGCCATACGGCGCAAACGACAATGAAATGCACGGCCAACCTTTCGTCTTTGTCTTATTTCATTGACTTAATAAAAAAAATATAAACATCAATATTTACGAGGACCTAAATAATATCTTGTATCCTAAAAACTGACTAAAAAAAATAATACGTATCTTCACTTCTTAATTCAAATCGAGATCAAGAAATGCTTCGATCAACACAGAGTGAACACATAACAACAATATGTAGGTAACAAAATTTTACACCACAGGTAAACAAATTACGTATAATAAGAAAAAAAAAGTGGTGAATAACTATTATTTGGTTACAGGCGGACTAAACAGAACCCAAACTGCTAAGCGGCGACAGTAACCACGGCCACCGTTGTAAACACTTTACAGATTTAGGGGCGACCACATGGAGCGACGTATTCAGTATTTTTCAAATAAATTTTGCAAGTCAAGTTAAATTGGCCCCCCCTCTAGCCGCCCCTGTGTAAAAGCAGTAAATATGCTGAAACAACGCACATCTTGTAAATATTAGGAATACAAACGTAAAAATTACATTAAAAAGCGAGAAATTGGGAAATCAATAATAAATATTACATTAAAAGACGGGAATTTGGGAAATCAAAAATTAAATAGTACCTTATTAATAATAACAACTGATAGCTCATATGAAACGGTCGCAGCCAGCAAATTAAAGTACACCTTACGGCATGTAATAATATTAGCCGCGCATTATGTCTACGACCTTCAGTTATTTTTGCCATTATTATTAAAAATAACTAGACCCCTGCACTTATGGCACATAAATATGTCTTCAAACACAGAAAGGGGTGTTAATTTCGTCTGTCTGATTCATATCTCCGCCGACCTAATTAAAAATTTTATAATTAATACTTGTTTGGATAATGAGTTTGAGCGAATTTTTAATTCGTATGATTAAAAGGGGTGTGTATTCATTACTTACGCGATATCAAAAGATTAGATGTTTAAATTCGTTTTAGTATCATAGATTTATGTAGGTATTGCTACGAGATCTTCAGTTGGTAACCTTGTAGCTGGTATTCCAAATATATTTCAAGGATTTATATTATTTTCTGACACCTTTGAGTTTGACAAGTAGACAATAGCAAATAAATTATTCCTAATGATAGGCTACGATTGGAATATCTAATAGTCAATTATCTTACTGACAACCGCAGAAAGATTTTAACGAACTGAGGAATAAGAGTTAAAAATTGCGTTCTAATTGTTATGTAAACATATTGACGTTTTTTAAAAAGGTTTTAATAGTTTTTTTAAAGTTCAACGTTTTGTTGATCAAAACTAACACAAATGGTTAAATGAAATAGAAATCAATTCTGACTTCTTATAAAGATATTATTATAGCTTGAAGATGCCATCTAAATCAGTTAAAGTATTAGTGTCAAATACACAATTTTGTATGAATCATAAAAGAATGCATTGAATAAACTTAATTTTCCAAAGCCTTGATTAAAATAAAAGTCGAAAGACAAAAAAGTCTTTTGAAAAATGTAAGTTTAGGCCAGGCCCTGTAGCACATGAAAGAGTGATGGTAATTGAGAAAATTGTTGCTTGAAATATGACAATTAAAAAAAAATTATCATGCCAGAGTAGACCCTTTTAGTGTGACGTCACATATTTAGGCAACCCGCAATAAATCATAGTTGAAATTGTTCAGACCGAATCTGACCCTTGTGTACCATTTACAAATATAATATAAAAATGAACAACTTCCAATTAATTTATTTTTACAAGGATTTAGAAGTGTTTAAGAACAGGAAAACGATATAAGAAATATTTCTAAATTTAAATAAAATAAAAATTTAACATTAATCGTGCTATTCCTAATGCGCATGCTCGGAAAGAATAGCCTTATATGTTTGTCACTTGGTGTTTAAAACTTCTTAAATATTTCTAATATTACCAGAATATCGTGATTGTTAAGGTCATGACAAAAGGAACACATTTTTTTGGCACCTATGTCCAAAGTACATTAGGCCGAAAATCGAACTAGTAAAAAAATTGAGAAATTCTTCATGACAATGTGCACTATGGGATTGCCTATTATTTGACGTAAGTGACGTCACTACTAAAAAGGTCTATTACATTCAATAATCATCATCAAAGGGTGTGATATTCATCTTCATATATATAAAAAAAAAACAAAAATGAAACAACATTTATTGTAACTACTACATTCCTTTTTAATATATATTTTATTACTTTTCTGTTTTATTTTGTACATTGCGTAGTAAACACATTTTGAAGCATATGACCCAGTTTTAACAAACCATTGCAAATATCCTTTCTGGTTTTGCGTTGACATCAGCTGTAATAGTTCAGGATATCACCAACAGTTTCCACTTTAGTACGTTACATTTCTCTTTTTAATATCCCACAAAAAAGTAAAGATTAAACCAATCATCCAGTCCATCGAACTTCTTGAACTTCAATAAGATAATCTTTAATATTTTATCAAAAATGAAAGGGCGACTATCTTGCAAGAACCATATTCTTTGTTGACCAGCTAAGGGCTTATCTAGTCCAGGTAGATAATTTCGAAGAAATACGAAATCCTGAGCCATCCATTTGATTTGTCAGTATGAATGGTCCAATTAAGAGATCATCGAAAATCCCTCCACAAACATTTAAAGAAAAACAGTGGTGTAAGTGATCACGTTGAATCACATGCGGATTTTCAAATTCCCAGATTCTCGTGAATATGCGCCATATTGTCGATTGCCTTGTACTTGGATGAGGATTTTTTCACCAATATTTGAAATTTGTCCTTCGACTGCTTTAACCACTTCGACGTTTGACTTTCATCTCTTCCACGACTTCATCGCAAATTTCCCCTCTCCCTTCTCCCCTTTTACGCTCTCGTGAACCACCGCAGTAAAGGTAATAGTATTTGATATAACTAACCAGAAACCGTTCTGCATAAGCAGCAACTAATGCATTCTGTCTTACACATAGGCCTGTTGAACAGTCGTAAGACTGTAAACAATAAATCAGAGTAATAAAAGCACTATGAAGACCATAGCAATGTTAAATAAATAGAAATTTGCCAAATTAAACCAGTTGAAACTACACGGAGAAGCATGCGCAAAATATGTACTTTAGGAACATTTGAATAAAATTACTACAGTCATCCAGTTACGTAGTGGTTTTAAATAAAACAACTTTAACATTATTTTCTTCTTGAAATCTGTAAACATTTTGTTATAATTCTTTTGCTGACAATATACTGCAAATATTAACGTGTGGTTTCGATGTGAAGCTGTAATTAGAAGTATTAATCGGTTTACTTCTTTGTTTTCTGGTACTGATTTTGTTCTTTCTTCTTATCGCAATTTTTTTTATTCTCTAAGTTTTAAAAGTTTTACAATAAATCTGCGTTCTAACTTAACTATGTATCCCAATTAATAACAGAGAGACAGATAATGATGTAAATAAAAAAAACAATTGTTCAGGAAATATAAGACTGCTTTTGTATACGCCAAAAATGGAATTTCAATAAAGTAACAACAATTTCAAAAAACAAATCAACCCTCTTATGAAATACAACAAAAAACTAAAATTTTGTTTAAATTTTCAGTACCTTGTAGCCGAAAAACTAAAGATTTAGGAAGTTTATGTAAAGTTTTTTTCTTAAAGCAACTTTAAATATGTGGGTACACATGTTCGCAAGTGACCCATTTTTAAGCATTACGTCAAGAGCGCCAGCAGGACGCCGCCGGACGCACCAGCGTTCCAGAAAGGGTCTACGGCGGACTGGCGCCGGCGACCAGATGCGTACTCATATACCTACGACCGACTCCACAACTATATACAACTTAGTTTTCAATAAAGTACTTTATTATTACCGTTGAGGGAGCGTTTTATTCTTGCTGTACAGCGAAAGCAACCTTCAAATATTTTAATTTGTTTATGAATACCCTGTATATTCTAAGAATTACGAAATTTTGTCCCTGCTTGGATAAAACTTTAGTCATAGGTTAAACCAGTCCCACATCATCATGTCACGGGACATATTATCATAATTTCCCACGGGGCCCTGTTCAAACACTGCAAAATATTTAATAATAGGTAACGAAAGCTTTATAAATTATTTTTAATTGTTGGGAGTGAATTTGTTCTCTCTAATTTAATTACACAGTGCGAACACGAGCGGAAACGTTTGAGCAATTCCATTCTAGGCTGGGCAGCCTTACAAACGGAGCCGAATAATAACCGACTAACAAGGCGTTAAACAAAGAGTATGAAACTACCGCAAACGTGAATTTATATGAATTCAGCCGGTTGCCTCGGTGGAAGGAATTAAATTGTTTTCGGTTTCGCCAACACCACAACGTGGATTTAATATTGCATGAAACAGTAGTCGCTTCAACAATAAAATCAATGTTAAATGAGGTAATGCTGTTACGAACACGAGGACTGCAAATCATCGTGAAATAACTCAGTAGGTACAAGGTGTTTTCTTCCAAATGGCATACTTTGTTGTTAACTCTTATATTTTCACGTACCTTAAAGGAATTAAACTAACTCCGAATTTTCTTAAATCTTTATAGCGTATGTTTTTTAAAAGTTTATACTATAAAGCGCGAATGACAGCTCTTGTAGATGAGGCAATGGGAAGTGGGTTATTTTTAATTTTGATTTCAAGATTTAAATTCTAGCTGTCTATATTTATATTTAGTTTATATATTCTAGTTTATGTTCTAGTTTTTCATAGGATATTTTAATGATGTCACTAAAGTTTTGTCATATGGGCTCGCTAATGACTAATTTTGCAGATTTTAAAGAAGTAGTATATGATAAATTCGATATAATATCTGTCACAGAAATATGGTTAAATAATATTGTTGATAGCAGTGTATTGCTTGCAGGATATAAGCTTTATCGCGAGGACAGACTGCAGCGTAGGGATGGAGGTGTGGCAATTTATGTTAAGGATTCATTTCAGTCAAATTTAATAACTAATTTGGACACTCAGGGAACGGAGCAGATGTGGGTATCCTTAAAAATAAACAACAAATCTATTGCTCTAAAGGGAAGGTCTAAATTAAGTCTAAATAAAAAACTGTACTGCTCCATATTCAAAATTTTAATCTCTGCATTATTTGATATTCATTAACATTTCTATTACAATTAATCACATAAAACATCCAAAAACGGTGAATACGTCACACACATCTATTATTACGATTTGTTAAGCTAAATTATCACTTTGTATTGAGTTACAAATCCTAATATAAATACGAGTACATGTTATTTCTTTTTCTAAGAAATCTAAAGCAAACAGCTCCCCAAAGCCGTAAGTGGATAAGAAAATCAAATAAAAGTTACTATCTTACACGGAAATCGTTGGCGTCTTCCTGGAATTGGATCAAGATGAAAGACACGTGCACAATTGAAAAGAAAAGTACGTAAATCCCACGGGATCACCACCCACCCAAATTACTCGTATGTACAAATCACCTATAAAAAATAAAATAAAAACATATATTAATAACTCCTCATATCGGCAGGCTAAAATAACTTTATCAGATGCTATTATACATACTGAGGTCTTAAGTTTATATGATACATTCGAATGAAAAAATCAAATTACTACTCCAACTGTAAGATTTCTTTTATATGGATAAATCCATTCCATATTTTGTTATTAGTCTAGTTTTATTATCTATTTATCATAGTTAGATGTAAGAATATAACGAAAGGTTCTTCTGATCAAAACAAAGCGATTAATTAAATATACCCACGAAAATACTTTCTGTAAAAATAACGCGAACATTTTTTTCTATAACACATTTTTGAGATAACTCAGACATTTCTTAAGTTAATTTCAATAAAATTCGATACAGTTTGTGGGGTAGTTCAAGTAATTATGAACTTATGTTTTACCTGTAACAAAGAAGACACTAAGAATATCTGAAGCAGTCATTTGTTTTTAGAAATATTTTTAATGTTGATAGAGGTCTAGAGAAAATTCTTCATATATCGCATTATTTTCTGTAAAAACTATATAACTCTTACATGTTGCTAAAGTAAATGGTTTCTGAGAAAAATGGGTTTCAATTTGTGAAATGTTTTTCTCAAAATTGAAACCCAATTTTCTCCGAAACAAAAATATACCTACCTATATGATTACCTACGTTTCAAAATCGTTAGCAGCATGAAAACAGTATAATCTTTCTTCAATCAATAAGTTAAAACGTGAATCTTCTGCTGGAAAGGTCCTATTCATTCGTCTCTTTGGTTATCATCAAAAACAGTATCTGGTTTCCGATAAAAGACTTTTCTTTCCTTTTTGTGCAGTTGATGCTTTATTGGGAGGTAAAATTTCGAATCTGACAGCATTTCACATGCAGTTCTACCTTTGCTTCTTCTAAATATATGTTTGGTCATGAAAGTACACTTTTGGACGATAGAGATTTGAGAATGACGAAAATAAGATCAAAGAATTGATATATTTAAAGCTGAGGGCGTAACAAAAAACAATCTCGCATGGTTTAATGAAACAGTTAGTGGTAAGGTGTGAATAGTACATTAAAAAAAGGTGGTACATGTCCAGTAAAATGACATATCAGTTGCATCTAATATACTGTAACCATTAAATTTGTTATTCCTTTATCAGATATGCTCGTGCATTAAACTAACTTAACTGACCTTGACAAGGAAATCGCAGAAAAAATCGCACAATTACGAAATGCAAGGAACGCCATTGAATTTCCATTTATTCGTTGTTGATAATATCGGAACGAGATCTGCGGCTGTTGTCCTTGAATAAATATTACGGTTGTTTCTATTTAAACGCGTTATTTTGTCGTTATTATGAAACAGGTATTGTTTAAAGTTTAAAATATCTGGCTCGGCACCATTAGTCTGTTGTATACAGTTTATGTTACATGAAGATAATATTGAAATGGATGTTGACGTCGAGACAATACCGTGGCTGATGGGGATTTATTGCCGTTGGAGTAGAATGAACTAGATCCTGCACCACAGGAAGCGGGGTACAAGGAATATAAGAAATAACTTATGACAGGATAAAAAACACAGTAATGATTACTGCAGCGAAATACCAAGTATCAGATATTGGATATTAATTATCAGAAACTAATAAGAAATAAATCCAATTCTCATTCTTAGGTAAGTAAAGGAATTCTAACAACCCAAATCAAACCTCATTATAAATAAGTAGTGTAAAACTGTTTTAACAAAAAATGCACATTCTTCTTAAACAACCTTTATAATGTATAGGTATGTTTAAATGTAGGCTAATCTTCAGCAAACATATTCCATAAAAATATTTTTTTTATTTAAGTTTGATCAAGTCCTATACCCTACAACTACTGCTAATTTAATGTCTAATAGTAACTTAGTTATGGTTATATATAGTATTATATTTTTTTTATTGTTTATTGTTTATTTATTGTTTGTTGTATTTTGATAATGTAATGTAAATAATGGTGTTGTGTGTTGTATTTTGTGATGGTGTGTAAATTTTGTGTGTTTATAATTATTAAATATCCGTTTGGGCGCCTTTTATAATGTAAAATGTCATTTGGGTGTGTTTATGTCTAATTATTTCAAACAAAGGGGAAACCCCTTTGTTTGAAATAATTTTTTCTTTGGAATAAAATTTTTCGAACAAACCTTAATGTTTTTGTGATGTGTATGTTTTCTTTGTAGTGTTTTGATAATGATTGTAATTATATGTAAAATTTGTATAAATGATTGATATACGGTGTTGTGCTTCGTTCAATTATGTTAACAGATAATAAACTTTCTATATCTTTCCTTACATCATTTTTGTACTTATATGGTATTGGATAATTTTTGGATTTAAAATTTTCAACATTCTTTACTTCTATCTTATGAACATAATTCTAAGCTTTTCGAGTCTCTTTTTGAATCAACTTATCATACTTTCCCACTAACTTTCTCACTCTCTCCTCATATCATTTATCACACTTTATATTCACTTTATTCACATCATCAATAATTTCATCTTCATCATCAAACCTTAATAAATTATCATTCTCATTTATTTCAATAAATTCATTTTTATTATTATTATATTCTTCATCACCTCCTTCTACATCTATCTCATTCATTCGCCTACATTTTATCTTACCTACATTCTTCACTCCCGCTAATATTTTACATTCTTCCTCACTTTCCATGTTTTCAAAATTTATCCAACTGTCATATAATTTTAACTTTCTGATTTCATAATCTATTTTTATTTTATGTTTTGATAACTGATCAGAACCAATCACTACTTCGTGTTCTAGAAATGGGACTATAAATAATTGTAAATTTACTTTAATATCATTGAATTCAAAAATTACATTGAACATTTTATTTGACGTGTAAAGTTTTTTATTATTAGCTCCAACTAGTGTTATCTGAGATGTTTTAATGACATTGTTATGATAATTTGGAAATTGTTTACATAACTTTTCGCTAATTAAAGAAATTTCTGAACCACTATCGATTAATGCTAAATTTTGAAAATCGTGATATTTAAATTTTATGAATACTAAATTAATTTGTTTATTTTTTTCTAGATTGTTTTCCACTCTATGATCTACATGTATGAATTCCCTGGGATGTTCTAACCTACAGATGTTTAGATTACCTTTTGATTTGCTGCTTAATGAAAATTTTGTTGTTGTTCGTCATTATATCAAGTTTCATTTTGATTTTGTGTATTTTGTTGCATATTATTGTTGTGTGTTTGATTATGTTGTATATGATTTATGTCCCTGTCCATTGATTGTGTTCTTGTGCGGTTTTGTGTATTCTGTGCATCACTGTATCTGTAATTTCGTTCTAGACTGCGTGATGCTGGTTGTCTAGAAATTTGTTGAAAGTTCACTCGTCTCTCTCTACGATAATTTTGATTATTTTGGTTATTATTGTTAAAATGTTGATTATTTGTGTTTTGTTGATTATTTTGTCTGTAATTGTTATTAAAATTTGTGTTATTATTTTGTTCAAATCTATTATACCGTGTGTTTCGATTATTGTTTTGATTATAATTTCTGTTTCTGAAATCATTATTGTTATAATTTCGTGTATTTGAGTTGTTGTAACATGTGTTATGGTAACTGTTGTTATTATTTGACCTGTAATCTTGTTGTGTATTTTGTGTATTAAAGTTTGTTTTAAAATTTCTTGTATTTTGCATATTTGATCTGTTGTTATGTATAAAATTTGAATTTTGACTGTCCTGCCTGTTATTTGTATTAAAGTTTCTATTAACATTTTCATTATTATTAACTCGGGCAGTACGTCTGGTAATTCTGTTCAAATAATTACATAACTGATCTACACTACAAATATTATTTATTGCAAGACTTTCTGCTATTTCGTCTTTGAAATGCCTTGAAATATATTGGACAATATCACTTTCTGATAAAGTCGGAGTTAAATGTTTAGCATTCGCAAATAGGCGTAAAGCATAATTCGTCATGTTGTTCGAAAGTTTATCATTATACTTTCCAAAGTACAGTCTCTCTCTCATGAGATTCTGCTCATAATGTCCCCAGAAATGGTTGAGAAACATTTCTTCAAAAATTCTCATTGACTCTACTTCGCTTTCTTTACCCGAGAACCACACCAATGCGTCTCCTTCTAAGTGTTCACGCAAGTGTTGTTTTAATTGTTCTGTGTCAGTGACGTGTCTGTATTTCGTTTGTATTGTTTTTAAAAATACAACTGGGTGTAGTGTGTTTATTTTTCCATTGAATTTGGTTTGTGTATTTGTGTTTGTGCAGGTGATGTACCTAACTTCCACCTGATTTGCCTCTTCTTGTCTTCTCCTCATTTCCCTTATCTCCTGTTCTAACTTTTCTTTTAGCTTCTCCCATTCCTTCTTTTGGTTTTCTGTAACTTCTCCATTTTGTTTTCTTTTCATATTTTCTTCTATTTGTAAAATTTTCTCCTGGTTGGTTTGTATTCTCCCATCGATTCCTTCGATTTCTTGGATCACTGCATTGTCCCTTTCTTGCATTTGTTTTTCAAGATGTGTGCATATATCCACATTTTCTTGAAGTTTTTTCATGTATTCTTTGTTATGTCTAGCTTCTCTTGATCATATTTCTGGTCTTTCACACATTGTACCTATTCTTTTTTCTATTTCCTGTTGGAATTTCTTTTGTTCTTCTTTAAATTCTTGACGTATTTCTTCGAATTTTGTCTCCACCTTTTCTACAACCTTCTCCATATTTTCTTTAATATCTTGCTTCATCTCCAGGTTTTCCCTGTGTCTTTCTTCTTTTAATTTCCTATCTCTTTCTTCTTGTTCTTTTTTCTCTGTTGTTCCATGTTCCTTAGCATCTCCATTAAACAAACCATTTCACTATTTCTTCCTTGTGTTTCTGACGGTGTTTCCCCCCTTTCTTCGCTTATTGTTTCCGTCGTTCTCTCTTCTGCTTCTTCCCAATCTTCGTTACTGCTTCCTTCACTAGTTTTCTTACCACTTCCCAGGTCCATTTTTCTTCTTTTCTTTTCACGTGAACGTTTTACGAAAATGCGAGCCCCACGTTGGTGGCGTCAATTATTATATTTTTTTTATTGTTTATTGTTTATTTATTGTTTGTTGTATTTTGATAATGTAATGTAAGTAATGGTGTTGTGTGTTGTTGTATTTTGTGATGGTGTGTAAATTTTGTGTGTTTATAATTATTAAATATCCGTTTGGGCGCCTTTTATAATGTAAAATGTCATTTGGGTGTGTTTATGTCTAATTTTCCATTGAGCATAGGTTCTGATAAGAAAATTCTATAATAACACTGACAAATATAGACGAATTAGACTTTCTTACCTTATCATTGCTAACATCGCCTCCGGCAGCTTTACTTTGTATAAATAATGTTCACAGTGTAGACAGGATTTTATTAGTGTAGATAGGAATGTTCATTTTCTACACTGTCCCTCAAGAAAAAACACTTTATTTTATCAATAGCATGAGTCCTTACCTCATAGGGGCGGTTCTATGCTCTTTTAATTAACCTTTACTATTTAATTTTTGGTAGGAAGCATTGAATAAAAGCAAAATTTGAAAGATTTACACAAGATGACATTTATTACTTATTTTTCTTTCAATTTCAAACAATCCTTTTGATGAACACAGAAACTAAAATTTTCTTTATATACTTTTACATGAATAATTGTCTGAGAAATGCCTTATTCTACCTATCATAATTGAGAAAATGTTTGGTTAACCAATTATCATTATTTTAAACGTTTTTCAAACAAATTAACTTATACTACGAACATTTGAAATTAAACTAATACTTAAATTATAGAATGTTCAAAAATGTCAATTTAAACTTTAATCACTGACATTGTTTATAGTTTGTAACGGGTTTTGTATTTCACAAATAGCTTTTATAGTTCGAATTTGCAACACTTTATGGCATGGAGAAAACTCTTATGCAACTGGACTTACTTGGTTTCGTTCTG
>NW_019418238.1:0-1314 GCF_000390285.2 Anoplophora glabripennis | reverse complement strand
TATTATTGTTTATTCTAACATTTCCGCCCGTGAGGAATGAATCTGTAAAAAGAATAATTAAATACAAAAAAAGAATTGCTAAAACAGATCTTCCGAAATCTCAACTCATAGCTGGATTCAGTTTTACTTGGAAGTGTGTATGTCTAATTCGAGTGAGGTGACATTTAGTGAGCGAAGGATCTAAATTTATGCGTTTTGTTAGCGGTTGTTTTGTATTTATATTTGGGAAGATAGAGCAACGATCGTGGGTTTATCTGTCATGCTTTTTCCCCACAGGAGCTCTAGGTGAGCCTGGCACTCTCATTTTATGTTAAATGGTTGTTAATGTTTTTGTTGTTCTTTCTATTTGTCTTATGTTTAATTTGAAGACTGTTGTACGTAAATAATAAAGTTAGGTGTATTTACTCTGCTTTTGTTTTATAAAATTAAACCATACTTCCCCCCTTTAAAGTTAGTAGCTAGTGCCTTCCGGTCAATTAAAAATAGATGTATACAACGTAGGTATTCCTTATGACGATCACATATTTTTGGCCACAACTACGTTTACTTTTTTCGATCGAACCTATGTTGTTATACTACAGAATCACTATCAATTAACCAGTAGAAGCTCGTGGAACTAAAAATAGGTGAGTTTTAAACACTTAACATACCTCAAATATGTATAACAAATAAGTTGAAGTCTATCTACTTTATCAACATTTTTTCTATACTCAGCATAGCTAAAGCCCTTAATATTTCTTGTTTCAGTGTATTTCTTAAATTGTTGTTGCCCTTTTTAAAATTGACTATTACACAGCACCACAAAAAAAAGTTCTGTACCAGAGACATAATTAATTAGATCTTCTGTACATTCTTGGTGTTGAATTCGAATCCGTAGTCTAAATACCGATTTACTTTCTTACTTATATTATATCATTAAAAAACAAATAAATGCTCTATTTGCTCAGCTTAAAATTCAATATGACCCCCATAAGAAAAAAAAAAGTTGATGATGGTTTCTCGCAAACGAAACGTCGCAATGAAGATCTGAATATACAGTGAAATTCCTCGAAAAAACTTACTGTGAGAAAATGTCCTCAGATTTTAAAAATTCCTCTAAATAATAAATAAGTTACAAACGATTTTCGAAAAGCCACATTTACTATTTTTCAAAATAACTCAAAAATCTGGAGAGCTAGGACCGGTCTGCAAGCGCCATTAAGTTAGCAACAGAACTGTATAAAACTTTCTCCATTTGACCATCTTCCTCTCTCTTATAGTTTCTAAGATACCAATACATGCATCACCAAAATGGTCCACACCTTTGAAAAAAAT
>NW_019418237.1:0-17946 GCF_000390285.2 Anoplophora glabripennis | reverse complement strand
TTTCAAGTTTTGAATAACGAAAACAAAATTTTGCCAAAAAGTATTTTAAATGTTTGTAATAAGCAGGTTTTTAAATTCACTGATGAAATTCATTGAATATTTGTTGTTGTTTTTTTAAATTTTAAATACTTATATGAAACAGAAAGAGCATATGTTTCTCGTCTAAAATAATTGTATTAAATTTAAAATTGATTCATTGAATTATATTAAAGTTGCAAGCAACTATTATTTGATTATTTATTTTGTTTTTTTAATGTAATTTTAAAAAGTAATAATTTTTATTAAGTATCTGTAAGGGATAACTGAGAAATTTATATTTAAGTTTTTTTAATATAAGAGAAAATAAAAGGAGGAGTTTATAGTATTTAAAAGTGTCCAGTATAATTTTTTAGATGGAATATTATACAAAACTTAACGGTTTTCAATCTACTATATATAAAATTTGATATAAGAATAAATGAATATTTGTTTGAATATAATGTTATTTGTGGAAAAAAATTTTTTGCTGTTAAGATTAATTAAATGGTTTTTTAGGTTGTTATGCTTCAATTTATGTATTTGACGGCCACCAGTTACAGATTTACATTGCACTTCCTTAGCTGTAGCTAGGAACCATTGANGAATATTTGTTTGAATATAATGTTATTTGTGGAAAAAAATTTTTTGCTGTTAAGATTAATTAAATGGTTTTTTAGGTTGTTATGCTTCAATTTATGTATTTGACGGCCACCAGTTACAGATTTACATTGCACTTCCTTAGCTGTAGCTAGGAACCATTGATCTGCCTTGTTGTTTTCGGGCTAAGCTCTGTGGAGGCGGACTTGCTATTAAACGGTTTGCCATGATGTTCATTTCGGTTCTTGTTGTGGGTGTTAAGATTGTTATAAATGGAACTGTAAATAGTGATGATCTCAGGTATTCCGTAATGGCCTTTGTAACTGGTGGTATCCAGCCTTTTCAAATGATTGGTTCTTCTTCATTGACAGCATATTCAGTGATGTCTACAAAGGATTTGTTTCTCTGAGCTATGTAAATATTTATTTTATTTTAAAATAATAATTTCGCGACAAAATATTCAAATGAATAGGAAAAAAAAATGTCAAATACTTAATTGATAATTGTGTTTGTACCTTGGTTTTTCAGGTTGTTATGCTTCAATTTATGTATTTGACGGCCACCAGTTACAGATTTACATTGCACTTCCTTAGCTGTAGCTAGGAACCATTGACCTGCCCTTGTTGTTTTCGGGCTAGGCTCTGTGGAGGCGGATTTGTTATTAAAACTCTAGGTTTGCCGTGATGTTTAATTGCATTCTGGTTGTTGGCTCTAAGATCGTTATAAATGGAACTGCTCTTTAAACAGTGGTGATCTCAGGTATTCCGTAATGGCCTTTGGAACTGGTGGTATTCAGCCTTTTCAAATGATTGGTTCTTCCTCATTGACGGCATATTCAGTGATGTCTACAAAGGATTTGTTTCTCTGAGCTATGTAAATATTAATTTTATTTTAAAATAAAAATTTCGCGACAAAATATTCAAATGAATAGGAAAAAAAATGTCAAATACTTAATTGATAATTGTGTTTGTACCTTGGTTTTTCAGATTATGCTTCAATTTATGTATTTGACGGCTACCAGTTACAGATTTACATTGCACTTCCTTAGCTGTAGCTAGGAACCATTGATCTGCCCTTGTTGTTTTCGGGCTAGGCTCTGTGGAGGTGGACTTGCTATTAAAACTCTAGGTTTGTCGTGATGTTCATTTCCATTTTTGTTGTTGGCTTTAACATCGTTATAAATGCAACTGCTCTTCAATGATGATGATGTCAAGTATTTCGTAATGACCTTTGTAACTGGTGGTATCCAGCCTTCCCAATGATTGGTTCTTCTTCGTTGATGGCATATTCAGTGATGTCTAAAGGATTTGTTGCTCTGAGCTATGTAAATATTAATTTTATTTTAAAATAAAAATTTCGCGACAGAATATTCAAATGAATAGAAAAAAATGAAATACTTAATTGATAATTGTGTTAGTACGTTGGTGTTTCAGGTTGTTATGCTTCAATTTATGTATTTGACGGCCACCAGTTACAGATTTACATTGCACTTCCTTAGCTGTAGCTAGGAACCATTGACCTGCCCTTGTTGTTTTCGGGCTAGGCTCTGTGGAGGCGGACTTGCTATTAAAACTCTAGGTTTGTCATGATGTTCATTTCCATTTTTGTTGTTGGCTTTAAGATCGTTATAAATGCAACTGCTCTTCAATGATGATGATGTCAAGTATTTCGTAATGGCCTTTGTAACTGGTGGTATCCAGCCTTTTCAAATAATTGGTTCTTCTTCGTTGACGGTATATTCAGTGATATCTATAAAGGATTTGTGGCAGTGAGCTATGTAAATATTAATTTTATTTATTTTAAAATAAAAATTTTGCGATAAAATATTCAAATGAATAGAAAAAAATTATATTTCAAATAATTGATATTTGGGCACAAATAAAAAGTGATGAAATACCTACTTTATAGAAAAATGAATATATGTGTTACATATGTAATTTATATTATATAGAATTTTCATGGAATAATTTATAGGTTTCGTTTAATTATTGTTATGATAATTTGCCAATAGTTTTTTAAATTTAGAATTTTTAGACAGACTTGTTTTTAGATTAAGGTAATAACTTTTTGCATTTAAAGTTAAAATAAATGTAGATGAAATGAAGTTTTTGTAATTTACGAATTTGAAAGTATTGGCAATTAATGTTTTTTTTTTTCATAAAAATATTAAATTTAAGGAAAAAATATTTTTGGTTTGTACCTTAAGTTTTTAGACATTCATTGCATTTCCTTAGCCGTAGTTAGGAACTTTTGTCCTGCCCTTGTTGTTCTCGGGCTAGGTTCTCTGGGGTTGACTTGCTATCAAAAAAATTAAATACATATTTTTCAATTATTATTAAAGACGAAAATAATTTGGTTTCGATTCATATCAGTTTAAACGTAATAAAATATGAATGCAGTAACTTACGATATTATCAAAACCGTGCTATACTCTTCTTATAAAAGTCTGCGCGCATCCAATAGGTTCCGGAGTAGAAAATGGTGGTTGAATTATTTGACGTATTAAATCGTTGTAACAATAAAACGTAATTACAATGTACACATGTGTTTGTTGAAATATAATTATAAATTTAATAATTTGTAAATTTTGAAAAAAGTAGTAGTATAGATAGAAAATACATAATATGTGTCTAAAATGTAGATTTTAAAAGAATATAAACCATATTTAAAACATGTATTAATATTTTAAATACATTTTTTTTATTTTGGGATATTGCATAATTAATTATTACCAGATTGAAAATATTAGTGAGAGTTTATATTATATATTTTATATCATAAAAGTTATTAAATATTGAGATAGAAAATTTGCTTGAATAATTTTTGAAGGAGAAAAATGGAAAAGTTTTTACAGGTTATAAATGTTTTTGAATTTGAAGATGGGAAAAAAATAATAACAACATTAAATATTAAATTAATGATTTTGTGGCGAGGCAAGTTATTGTATTAAATTATATCTCACTGAAACGAAATTCCGAAAAATCTATCCTTGTAAAAAAGGCAAAGTATATTAATCAGAAATTGCTCGAGGCATTTGGAGACAGTTTTGCCTAAAGTGATGGCATAATATTTGCTCCATATCTGATAAAACTGCCAATTATGTTACGAAGGAAGCATCGGGTTTTTCGAATCAAAAGAGAGTATAAAAAATGATAAAAGTAGCAACTACGAAATTGTGATATTTGCAAAATTTAATAAAATACGTTGTTATTATTTCTATGAGACTGACATGGAAAATAAATTGTTAAGGTTTTGATCATGATTTTAGATTTAGTGTTGGAAACAATATATATATTATATCACAGAAGTTGTTAAATATTGGAATAGAAAATTTACTTGAATAATTTTTGAAGGAGAAAAATGGAAAAGTTTCTACAGGTTATAAATGTTTTTGATACATGATTTTGAATTTGATGATGGGATAAAAAATAATAACAACATTAAATATTAAATTAATGATTTTGAGGCTAGGTAAGTTGTTATATTAAATTATATCTCATTGAAACGAAATTCCGAAAAATCTATCCTTGTAAAAAAGGCAAAGTATATTAATCAGAAATTGCTCGAGGCATTTGGAGACAGTTTTGCCTAAAGTGGTGGCATAGTATTTGCTCCATATCTGATAAAACTGCCAATTATGTTACGAAGGAAGCATCGGGTTTTTCAAATCAATAGAGAGTATAAAAAAATGATAAAAGTAGCAATTACGAAATTGTGATATTTGCATAATTTAATAAAATACATTGTTATTATTTCCCTATATGAGATTGACATTGAAAATAAATTATTAATGTTTTAATACATGATTTTAGATTTAGTGTTGAAAAAAATAACAACAAACACATTAAATGATTTGAAAGTAAGATGAAATGTAACGTTTGGAAATGAAATTTGGAATAATATATCCTTCTATATAAGGCAAGGTATATTAAGAATTGCTCGAAAGCATGTAAGGGCAGTTATATTTAAAATGGTATATCGTTTGCCTGATATCCGATACCAAGTGCCAAAAATTAGAAGGAAGTATTGCTTTTTTCCATTTGACAGAAAAAATTCTCGTATATGAAAATTAGAAAAAAGATATTATGGTATTTGCACGATGTAGTTGAATCGTCAATATTATTTTTCCATAAAAAATAAAGAAAATTGAAAAGTAGACTTATTGAAATATATATTTTTTTATTTCCGATTATACACTTGCTATAAGTAGCAAAACATTTTCCCTATTCAAAGATCAAAACATGTTTTATTATATTTAAAGCACAACTGATTGCACAATGCCAAATTAGCGTGTGCTCATGATCAATATAAATATAAGGAAAATAAATAATTCTTGTAACAGAATAATTATAATCGGAAAAGTTTGTCTACTAAAAATGAAATATTATATTGACGTATTTGCAAAAATGTTACACGTAGTTAGCATTTTGTAATCATAATATCTGTCTGGACTTTGTTGAAGGCGAGAATTTTAATTTATGACAACATATGTACCAAAATGTCAGATGGAAAAGGCTGACCTTCGCTAAGCTGAAGGAAATACTAAAAACATATTTAGAGTAGTAGATGAGATTATCAAATAGGGAAAAAGTTCAGTGACTGATCTTTATGAAAAATTTCTCTCAAACTACTATACAAAATTTAGAGAGAGGTCTCATAGATGAGGTGTGAAATAAAAGATTTCATAGGACCTCTCTGTATACAATATTTCTTGTATATACATTTTCGCTATTTGGTAAGAGTTTACCTTGTTGCGAGGATTCCTTTATATATATCTGAATATCTTGTAGATCTCTAACCCTAGAGAAAGCGACATACAGCTGTCCGTGCGAGAAGACAGGTTCATCCAGATATATCCCTACTTTTTGGAATGTTTGCCCTTGTGATTTGTGAATAGTCATAGCGTAGGCCAGACGAAGCGGAAATTGTCGTCTTTTAAGTTTAAAAGGTAGAACGTCAACCGCTGTCTTTAAATCAATTCGAGGAATGAATACCCTTTCGCCAGTAGGCCTGCCTACACTGTTTATTTTTTCTACATCTAGGTACTGATCTCCTAGTACTCGCACAATAAGTCTCGTACCATTGCACAGTCCTTTTTTAAGATTTAGATTGCGTAGAAGCATTACTATAGCACCTTCTTTTAGGACTAATTTATGCGGTGGCATTCCGTTAGGGGTAAGGGAATTTAGAAATTCTACTGTGTAATTGGCTACTTCGGCTGCTGGATCGTCAGTGATATCGACGTTGTCAGCGCTGAAGTAAGTTTTACTTTCCCCCGGTAATTTATTTAAAATTGTTTGGTTAATGCTATGACTGGAATTGTTAGTAGGTACTAAAATTGCCTTCAGGGTAGCTACCGTAGGATCTACGTCGTCAAAGCAAAACTCTATAATGTCCTCTATTCGGTTGACATAGCATTCATGGGGAATTTGTATTATGTTACCATATGGTGTTCGTCTCAGTGGCTCTAAGATCCCATTGCCTAAGTCTAGGAGCCATCTGGAGAACTCTTCATTTTCTTCGGCCCTTATATTGGTACGTAATATATAGTTTAAAAACTGAGGCCAATGTCGACTGCTTTTTATGCAGGCGTTTACAATGGTACATCTATTTCCTCCGACAACGACTGGCAGTGTTTGTCTAAAGTCTCCTCCTAATAACACTACTTTGTTACCGAAAGGCCTATTATCGTTGCAGATATCTCTTAAGGCTCGTTCGATAATATTGAATGTAAGGTTTGTAACCATCGATATTTCGTCTATTATTAGGAGGGGAGCCGTTGCTAGGTAGCGACCTTCCGCTGAACGTGGAGTTACGCCGCTTGTTGTCGTTTCGTTAATGTCGAAAGGTAATTTGAATGTGGAGTGAAGAGTACGACCTCCTTTTAGTAGCGATGCGGCGATGCCGGTTGGAGAGGTTACCAGAACGGGCAACCCTTCACCGCGTAGTTTTGTGATAATAGTTTGAAATAGGTACGACTTGCCTGATCCGGCTGGAGCATCGACTAAGAAAAGTCGACGGGACTCGGTGGGATCATGAATGGCAGTCATTATCGCTTCGCATACGATTCTTTGTTCTTGGTTAAGATTGTCGTACATTTCTTGACCTTCTAGTCGTTCCGTTTCTACGTTAATGGGATCGACTTCTATTCTTATCTCTTCCGGTTCTGGTAAACCGTAGAGTGCTAGCCTTGTTCCGTTCAACAGTAAAACGGTTTGAATGGATCGTAAAGTTCTTTGAAGCCCTTCCTCGTCGGATAGGCCGCGGCGCTGAAAATCTTCCATAAAATGGGCTTTGAATTCTTCCCAAAGCGCTCGCGTATCCGAAATTTCGCAAAAGATTAGCATGAAGGCAAACATATTTCTCAGTTGTTGAGGCATATCTCTTGCGCAAGCTTCTCTTAGGGCTCTTTTCCATTCTGTGTCGTCGGCTAGTAAGTTGCGGTTTTGGCAAGCTTCTCTGAAAGTACCGTAAAGTACATTGTTTACTGTGCGTAAGTCCTCGTAGGAACGTGATCCCTGAACATGTAACAATAATAAACGTAGGTAGTACAGTTCTTGGTTCCTTACGCTTACTGAGTACATTCGTACCACGATTTTATCCGCACCTCTCTGTCTACGTTTCCAACGTTTGGTGCGTGTTTCCCATGTATAATGGTAAGGAATATCTATATATCGATATTGCCGAGCTTCGGCATCATTTTGGTTAAGTATAAACCAAGCTGTTAATTGCGTGACTTCATTGCGTTGCATGGCTTGTATTTCTAATCCTGGTTGGAATCTAACCATTTGTCTTTCTGGTAGGTGTACGCATAGTCGATATACGGTATGAGAATGTTTGTGCATGGGAAATTTATTAATGTGCCAACAGGCTTCCGTTGGACTCATATATCTGCCATTGAGGAAGTTTTCTACTTCATTGTACTCGTTTGTATTATCTATGTTGACTCTTAGGAGTGCCATGTCTGCTCCTTTGAAAAAGTACTTGTATAGATATTTAACACTGTGCACGCTGGCGCATGCCTCTACGTTGATATGGCAGTTGTATTTTAGTAGGGCGTATGGGTTGTACGGTACGATCCAACGGTTGTCTAAAACACAATTTCTGTTATTAGCTCTTACCGTAATAGTTCTACCATTATTCGGTCTTTTGTATTCAATTTGCCCTCTTTGTGATACCGTAGTTTTTACAAAAAATGATTTAGGATATTTTTGGAGCATTCTCCATTGACCATACAGACTGACTGAGGGTTTAATTCACCACATGGTCCATGCACCATGCAGGAAGTTACTATTTGGAATAGCTCAGGTTCTGTTTGTGGATCGGGTATTTCTGCACTAATCATGGCGTCTATTTTTAAAATATCTGTCAATCTGTCCTCATTTCTTAGGATCAGTAAGTTATGACAGTGAGGTAACCCTCTCTTTTGGAATTCAATGACATAGAGATTGGCTATCGGTATACCAAACACTTGGGATTTAAGCATGTCTTCCATGAGTTCGTCTACTTTGCCCTGAAATACTCTGTCTATTAGAGAGGGATGGTCGTTGGCTGAATGACCTCCGGGAATATTGTCTATAATTTCCCTCCAATGAGTACTTGTGGTCATGGTGAGGAATATACTGGGTGTACCATAGCGACCTACTACTGCCATGGCATCTTGAAATAATTGTTGTTGGTGCCGAGGAGAGCCGACAAAAGTAGAAGGCAAAATGATCATCCTTCCTAGTGTCGCGCCTTCGTTTTCCTCGTCATTATTTTGTATTGTGCGGTGAAGGTAATCTGCCAGTCCTACATATTCAGCCGCTCTTAGCCGTTCTTGATTGGCTAATATATATTTTAGGCGGTTATTTTCTATTTTAATGTAGGAAGCTACAGCAAATTGTTGAGTTAATCTGCCCCCATAGTGGAATCGTTGTTCGTTGTCCCTGATGGCTAAGCGATAGGCAGAGTATTCGCAGAGAGTTACATTGCGTGCATTATTCCTATAAGGGATGCCTATGTGCCAACCGGGTTCACCGCGAGGAAACAAAAGGGGAAATACCAGGGGATCAAGCAGTTCGTTTTGTTCGGTGATGTTTTGAAATCTGCCCGGTTGATCACGTACGTATATACGCATATTTGGTGTTGCTGGAGTGTCTGGTAATATATTATAAATGGCGGCAACTTCTTCCACCACTGGAAAGTCATACTGACGTCTATTAGCTCCGCGAACACTTAATAGTTCTAAAGTGACTGTGGGCATTTCCAGAGGCAGCGGCCCTATATTATTTCTAATCGCCTCTGCTCGAAGTCTGTCGATAGTCTGCAACTCAAAATTATAACGGTTACATAAGTGCATATAAGCTCTTGCGTAGGGATTAATATATCTAAGCAATCGCTCTAATTGAACAATTAACTCGTTTAAAATACCGTTATTATTAACATCTTTGATTTACGGCTACTTCTGGGTCAAGAAAGTAGATAGGTCCAAAGCGTTGTATCGGCTGGTTAACATTTACATCGGATATATGATGGTACACTTTACCTTGAATAACATACACTGGCGGTGCTCGACCTAAGGGTAAATCTCTTAAATTAGCTTCCAAGGACACAAATTGAAAGGCATAGTTATATAAAAGTACAAACCTTTTAAAATGATTGGATAGAGGATGGGTACCTTGGAAAAGCTGTTTAAGTAAATTGGGTAGAGCTTTTTGACAACATTTTGAATAATAGTTACGCACTGTCATTTCTGCTGGAAAATAGAGAGCATAACAGTATTCGCACACCCTATTGAGAGGACCCAAGTACGAAACTCCACGTCTTAAGACACGTTCGCTCGCCATGAGGTATGTAGGTATGTGGTTACCTACGTTCCGTAGTCTGTTTATTTCCAGCTGAATTTCCTCCCTAGTTGTTGCACGATTGGGTTGGCCAGCATTTTCAGGAACATTTTGTTCGATGTTGGCAAGTGTTGCCTCAATAGCTTCCATCTGAGAATGTGTGAACGCAAGAAGCATTTCGCTATCGTCCTCGTTCAATATTTCTATATTGTCTGGAAAATAAAAAAAAATTGAGAATATATTGATAGGCAAAATGATTTGATACAATATTTACCAACTTGAATTAAATCCCAAACTTCTGATTGCGTTTCAGCGGCCCGAGTTGATTGATTTAAATTAACGTTAACAGGCATTTTCTCGTGGCCGTCGTTGTTTTTGTCATAGGTTGTATTATGCACTATAGCTTTTACGGTTATTATTTCGGCCACATCATTGTCAGAATCATCAGAATCATCTGAAAATGATCTTTTCCTCGTGTTCACAGGAAAAGCTATCATAAAATGTTTATATTTAATTAGAGTGACAAAGAATGATTATTTTATCACAAACAACTGTACAATTTTATTTTGTTTTATAAACCAATGCCCAAACATAAATTTATATTTATTTAATTTTTAACTTTGATTATTTACAAAGAAAAAATTTTAAGAATGTTCTATGAGTTGTTATAAATCATAAAATTTTAGTATTATTTATTTCTATATGACACATGTTGAGTCATCGATCTGTTGTTTTTAATAATAATATTTAATTTACAGAGGATCTTTTATCTGCTTTTTAAAATTTTTATATAAATTATCTATAATGGGTGATTCAGATGTAATCTGGATAACTTCTGGAATCGATAGAACAGGTTAAAATAATGTTCATTCATTATATAAACTTATTTCCTAAATCGTATCGTTTCGGAGATAGAGGGCGTTGAAGTAATTTTTTTTCCAGCTTTTCCCTCATAACTTTTGAACCATTCATCTGATTGAGGTGAAATTCAGAGCACAAACACTCCTTATGATCTTTCATAAGCTTCTTAAGTTTGACCCCCCTACCTCACTTAGAAGTGTATTTTGTATATTAGTTCCCCCCTACATTATTTCAAAATGAAAAAAAATATATTAACTTCAATAAAACAGCTGTACACCACTTTTGTCTCATTAAGGTTGAAACTTTTTCGTCTCTGGTTTTCTTTTCGATATTTGGCCTTACTTCTGAGATATTCAATTAAATTCGTGACAGTGTAGCGCCCCAACGCGTAAATTTCATTTGACGTTATAGCAACCCATGAAAAACAAAACTCAATGATTTGTATAAACTAACGTTTGTGAAAATCATCGTTAAAAGTATTTTTAGTGCTAAGAAAAGAAAAAAATTCTTACTTCAACGCCCTCTATCTCCGAAACGATGCAATTAAGGAAATAAGTGTATATCATGAATGAACATTATTTTAACATGTTCTATCGATTCCTGAAGTTATCCAGATTAAACCTGAATCACCCTGTATAGATAAAAAAATATTTGTATATTAATTAATTCCTAGGAGAAGAAAAAATAATTAAATTGTATTAAATATCATTTGTTAATAAATTTTAAGAACAATTCATATTCGTGTCTGCAATAATACAGGGTGGGCCACCAGTAACGTCTCGGTCGCTAGGGACTAAACGGCAAATGTTATAGAAACCTGTTTAGGTGAGTACATGTAGGTTGATTACGGGTACATTTTAAACATATTTTGAAATATACAGGGTGTCCAGGAAAAGCGTACCATATCAAAGTTATGTATTTTTAAATGGAACAGCTTGTATTTTACTGCATTTTTGAAAGCACTGTAAAAAATAGGTGAATTTTATTAAAGGTTTTGCATACCTAGGACTTATTGTTCGTGAGATATTTCAATTTTAGTGAAAGGGCTGGCTTAACGTAGAAATTTAATGTTAGCAATAAAAAAATAATTTTAAGGAAGCAGCTTTTATATCCCCCTAAGGAAGCATCTTTGGAGAATTTATTTTAAATCCCTGAAGTTACAAATTATTATATTTGTCGTCACTTAGTATTGTACAGAGTGTTTAAAAAACTGCTGAATACTTCTTTCAACTTTAAACAGCTATAACTTGGTTATTTTAAATGGAACACCCAGTATATTTTCACTTTGGAAGTAAGGAAATTTAAAACTCTTTCGAACTGACCTATATTTAACGGTATTAGAGATATTTGTGCCGTTCCGTTTTTTTAAATTTTTTTTGTGAGATGTATCCACGTGTTTTCATCGAGGTCTTTATTGAATTGGTTTAGGTTCTTCTTGATGACATCTCTTTAAATATAAGGAGAAAAGTGAGGATGCAATTAAATGGCTAACTTTAAAATTTTTCGTATTTAGTGAAAAATTATTTAAATCAAAAATTTATTAACTAATGGATAAGTAAGAATGGTGCATGTCAGTGGCCACCTAGGTTTCCAGACCTTATTGTAACGGACTTCTTTGTTTCAGGCTATATCGCTACTTGCGATGATATAAGGGAAAAGATTAGAGATGTACTTGCCATAATCACCCCAGATATTCTAAGGAATGTGAGAATATCATTTGAAGATAGAATAAGATGTTGTATTTAAGAGAATGGTTATCAATTCAATCATCAATTAAAATTTTTCTTTGTTTCTTCTAAAAGTAAAATTTCTTTTAATAAATATTTTTCATGTTGTTCCTAATTAATTTAATTCAGTTCCGTACAATAAACGTATTTATACAAAATTAATAACTTATAATTATTCTGCTTATAAAATAATATTTTTTATTAGAAGACTTTCTTGAATATTGTCATGATTGACGTTTTACCAACTCAATAAAGACCACGATAAAGACACGTGGATACATTTTATAAAAAATTCGATAAGAAAAGAAAGGGCACAAATATTTTCAATACCGTTAGAGATTGGTGTAAGGAATCTAACACAGTTCGAAAGAGTTTTAAATTTCCTAATAGTCCAACTAAATTACACTTGGAGAAAAAAAAATTGTTACCTGGACTTTTATAAATGAAAATGGTAAAAGGGCTTATACCTAAAAAAAATAAATGCGTGAGCAGGGGAGGGTTGATTTGGGGGGTTGAAGAGTTATGAAATATTGTATCATTGGGATTTCTGGCGAAAGTTGACGTCAAACAAAAAAGTATCCAATACAAAAGTTGTAGATCATGCAAAAATCTACAACTTTTGCAGAAGTCACTTTTTAACATAACCTCAAAATTTCGAGAAAAGTGCGAAAAACAGTTTTTTTCTGATTTTTCGATTTTTATTTCTCATTTCCGCAAAAATAATTTAATTTTGACGAAACTGGATAAAAGTATACCTTTATCTGTTTTAAATAACCTCAATTTTTTTTAGATAAAAAAATCAAGAAGTTTCTGAGATATTCATTTTTTTCGGCCTGAAACACTTTTTTTTCAAAGAAAAATTCTACTTAAAAAATTCATCGTACAGAATTCTGCCGGTAATCATTTTTTTCGTTTTGACAAATACTTTTTGGTGAAATAAAAAAATCTGTAATAACATTTCAAAAACATGCTCAAAAATGCAAAAAAATAAAAAATGACTTGCAACAATGAATTTTTCAGTTATTGTTGATAATTTGTTTAAATTAAAAAACATTCAAAAACTGATTACACCATTAAATTCTACGGAAAAAAATTAAAAAAAACTGTCTCATTGTTTGACCCAAAATTTTATTTTTGTACAGTATTGCTAAACATCTAAGTCGAATTATAAATGCACAAATGATAAATTATCTCAGGATGATTTGAGATTTCAGCAATATAAAGTATTAACTGCAAAGTCTACTGTTGACGCGAATTCTGAAAACCCGAAATTTTGCAAAATCGTTTTTTTTCTGGCTTTTAAAAACGAATTTTAAATGAATTGCATATTTACATTGCCACTTTTTTCTCTCTATCCAATGGCGTCAACATTTTTGCAATCCCACGTTTCGTCTTCGACGGGTCATCATCAGATTAATTTTTTTAAATATATCGCTGCTATTTTTATGACAAAATCTAACCATTTTTAATTCTGTATTGGATGATATTACTATTGTAATTGCTTAAAAAGGTTTTTAGCTGTAATTAAAAATTTTTCCTGAGTACGGCTCTGAACGCTTTCAAAATACTTGTATCTATTGGAAGAGAGAGAAAGAGAGAGTAGAGAATAAAAATCAATACAGCACAAAATATCCAACAATTTTTTTAATCCATAATTTAAAAAGTAGTACCTAATAAAAAAATAATACGAATTTATGAAATATTTTATTATTTTTAATGCTATCCCATCCTTACCTTGGACACACTGTATATCCATGAATTCACCAAACTTTTAAAAAAAAATAAGTACACTAATCGATCCTACAGAAAAAAATTATTATTTATTTTATTTATTCACTGTTCGACTTATGTGTATAGCAATACTGTATAAAAATAGTTTTGTGTCAATGAGACAGTTTTTTTTCGTAGAATTGAATGGTATAATCAGTTTTTGAATGTTTTTTAATTTAAATAAATTATCAACAATAACTGAAAAATTCACTGTTGCAACTCATTTTTTTCTTTTTTGCATTTTTGAGCATGTTTTTGAGCTGTGATTACAAATTTTTTAATTTCACCAAAAAGAATATGTCAAAACGAAAAAAATGATTACCGGCAGAATTCTGTACGATGATTTTTTTAAGTAAATTTTTCTTTGAAAAAAAAAGTTTCAGGCCGAAAAAAATTAATATCTCAGAAACTTCTTGATTTTTTTATCTAAAAAAATTTGAGGTTATTTAAGATAGAGAAAGGTATACTTTCACTAAGTTTCGTCAAAATTAAATTATTTTTCTCGGAAATTTTAAGGTTATGTTAAAAAGTGAACTCTACAAAAGTTGTAAATTTGTGCATGATCTACAAATTTTGTATTGGATACTTTTCAACCACCCAAATCAACCTTCCGCCGCCCCTGCTCACGCATTTATTTTTTTTTCGTTTATCATAAGCCCCTTTACCATTTCCATTTATAAGAGTTCAACAATTTCCTTTTTTTTCTCTAAATGAGTTATTTTGATCGGTTTATAACTTCCAGAGTAAAAATACACAGGGTGTCCTATTTAAAATAACCAAGTTATTGCTGTTTAAAGTTGAGAGAAGTATTCAGCAATTTTTTGGACACATGTACAATACTAAGTGACGACAAATATAATAATTTGTAACTTCAGGGATTTAAAATAAACTCTCCAAAGATGCTTCCTTAAAATAATTTTTTTATTGCCAACATTAAATTTCTACACTATGCCCGCGTTTCACTAAAATTGAAATATCTCACAAACAATAAGTCCCAGGTATGTATAAAATTCACTTATTTTTCACGGTGCTTTCAAAAATGCAGTAAAATTCCATTTAAAAATAAATAACATTGATACGATACGCTTTTTCTGGACACCCTGTATATTTCAAAATATTTTTAAAATTCAGCCGTAATCAACCTACACATACCCACCAAAATAATGGGCCAAAATTCATGAGTAGAATCCCCAAGCAAAATTATTGCGATATAGCCGAAACTACCTTAGTCGAAAAGTTGATAGTTAAAAAGATACAGGGTGTTAAATGTAAAATATTATTTCAGTTTTTTTTTTTCATTTATTCCTTAACAAATGCACATATCCTCACAAATTTTTGGGGTTTGGAGTTCTTTGGGTAGAGGAATTGAAGTCTGTTCACATTTTGGTTAAAGTTCATAGAGCGCGCTAGCTGCAATAGATTGAATGTGTTAAAAAGGACATAACTTCTTTGTACTTTAAGATATCTCACCTTTGGTATCAAATTCTTATTTTCCAACTTTTTTTACACAAAAGTAGGTTATTATAGCCGGTGCTGAGACTCCCCTCTCCACTTTCGACCTTGGGATGACATTGGGTGACCTTGTGATGACCTTGGATGACGCCATCCGTGACCTGAATGACATTGATAGAGGTCACGGTGACCTTCGTTTGACCTCTACATATTGGAGGATCCATATGACATTGAATGACTTTCAAGTGACGTCATGGAAGGTGGTGACTTTCGTTTGACCCCCGCCAAGTTAAATAGTACTGACAATTATTGTATCAATCACCTTGAATGACCTCTGTAATTGCCATACATGGAAGTGCATTTCACTGGGGTGACGTTAGTATTAGTTATTGATTAAAATATTGAGACAGTGAGACAGCGTCTCCTTATTTTTAATGCAAATATGAAGAAAATAACTGAAATATGAAGAAATTCTTGATTCTGCGACCAAAATTCTGCTTTGTTGTAATTCATTTCTTCAATGCTATACCGCACTGAATAATATGAAATGATACTTTAAAATTAAACAGACCTGTTACAAACACCGAAAATAACAGTGAAATTCATAGTTAAAACGTTGCTAAGTTACAATAAGTTGCATCTTACATCAATATCATACAAGTATGCAGTACATTTACAAAACTTATTATAACGGCACCATACAATGGGTGGATTTGTCCCTATACAATTTCTGCATCGCATACTAATCCACTTACTGCTTTATATAGTTTATGCTTTCTGTCACAAAGCATATATGTAGTTTATGAAAAAAATTTTATTCAGACATAAAAAAAGTCCGTGCATGAGGTAATTGGTGCTCCAACTATCGCGGCTGATATGCAACAAATAGGTATGTGTGCTTACAAATGTGGAAAAGCGCAAAGAATATCAGTGGTGTGAGTGAAAAGGTACTTCTGGCATACTTTTTTGTACACTATGGTCTTATTACTCGATGTTAATGTCAATCTTGCCGGTAAATGAAAATTGGGACATATCAAAGTAGGTACATACCTACTTTGATATTGACGTACTTACGTCTGATGAGATCGCTCCATCAAATAACGCTTTGTACCTATCCAATGATTTATACAAATTGGAAACTTTTAATATGGATGATTGAAAATCATATCATAATCATAACACTTATTGCTACCAACACAAGGTTGAAGTTCCGAAGAAATGTTCGAACTGATGGAATAGAGAATTCTTGCAATTCTACATTTATCACATAAATAACTATTACCTCTATCCTTCTATCTACACTTGCGATTAAAATGCTACTTGATCTGTTAATTTGATGAAAATTAAAAATAAGTTGTATATGAATAAGTAACAATAAAAACATTAAAGTATTTTATCTATCCCCGCTGTTAAATTATTACTTTATCTACTTCTTGAAGATTAAAATGCAGTACTTAATTCTCTGTTAATTTGAGTTATATAATGCAAACGTTACTTATCATTTGCTATAGAAAAAAATACCTTTAGGGCTGTTTGTGATTAAAATTAATTAATCTGTATTTTAAGTCTATATTTGGTCTCATAAGTGTTGTATGCATTACAATAAAGTGATATAAATTTATCTGACAAATACCAATTCTGTATTAGGTACATGAAAGATATTTCAAGATTCGAACTTACACTTACACGTTCATTACTTTTTTAATCATAGTTTCGTTAATTTGTGAAAGTAGGTAAGTAAACAGAACAGAGTACTCCTCATCGATCTTCGATGTATTTTTTTATGCTCGTAACATAACCTTAATAAATCACCACAAGATACGGAAACCGGACCGGCAGCGGGATAGTGAAGACACACAGGTTAAATGACAGCGTTCTCACTTGTCTCGTCTCGTTCCAACTCATTCCAACTCACCTACCGAATGTTATTTAAACTTGTGTATTTTTACCGCGGGATGGTACCGGTTCGGTTTCACAGCTCCGTCAAAACGGATAGTGTGGTCCTCGTTCATCAGTAAAAAGGCATTATGTGTGTAATTATAAAAAGTTGTTAGGTACTACCGCACTTTTTTTTCAAAGTGTATTTACATTTTGTACCAAAAATGTATGTAGTAGCTAAGATATGTAAGGTAAAATTTGTTATAAAACGTTGTATTTAAGTAACTGCCGCACTTTTCCCTCGAAGTGTACTTACATTTTATACTAAAAATGTATGTATGTATGTATGTAAGTACTAACTAAGTACATGGTTATAACAGTACTAGTGTAAAAAGGCATTATGTGTGTAATTATAAAAAGTTGTTACTACCGCACTTTTTTTTTCAGTGTATTTACATTTTGTACCAAAAACTTATGTAGCTAAGATATGTAAGGTACTAATTTGTTATAAAACGTTGTACTAACACCGCACTTTTCCCTCTAAATGTACTTACATTTTATATTAAAAATGTATGTGTATGTATGAAGAGTACATGGTTATAAACAGTACTAACTAGTCTAGTTACTACCGCACATTTTTCTTCAAAGTGTACTTACATTTTGTACCAAATATGTATGTAAGTACTTGTATTACGTAGTTGTATTACCGCACTTTTTCTTCGAAGTGTACCTTGTACTTACTACTTACATTTTGTACCAAAAATGTATGTACATATAAAGTACTTTTAGACAGTTGGACACCACACTTTTTCCAAAAT
>NW_019418236.1:3050-17991 GCF_000390285.2 Anoplophora glabripennis | reverse complement strand
AAATAACGCAGTCTAGATTTGTTTGTCTTTGCTCTTTGCTGTCAGTATCAATATTTTTTTAAGGGCGAAAGATGAAGATAAAGGAAGAATGACATTAAGTGAGGTTATGGAAATATCCTTTAATGTTACTTTTACGTTGTTTAGTTTAAAATTCCTAATCCAAAGAAAAAATGCAACCAGAAAGCCTGATGGAATCGTGCAGGTTTTATCTAAATATTATAAGTGACATAAAGAGCCAAGTAAAAAAAGAACTCGTAAAGGACGTTCCAGAATTTGTTTTACCAAACGTGGTAAGACCAAGTTAAGATTACCCACTTTTTTAAATAAGTTCGTTTATAGTCAGTTTTTGTAATAAGCATACACATAATTAAGGTTTATACAGAAAAGTAAATATTAATAAATATAAGCACAACTGCTGTGTGACATTTGTAAATTGTATCCTTAACATTTAATGTAATGCTCTGATGTTTCGTTTATATTTACCTTTGGTTGGGACGAGGTTATGTCAAAATAAATTTTTGCTGTAAAATATAGTTTAAATGGAAGATTACTTCTAAATTTAAAATTTCAGAATTTTCATCCGATTTGTTACAAAAATGCATATTTATCTCAATGTTGTGCATCAAGGAGGCTGCTGTCAAATTTTGCAATAACAAAATTGTTTAGTTATAATCAACTATTTCTGATTAAATAGTAAATTCATAATAATGACAAAGTTAAATTTGATTTAGTTTATGTTTAAAATTAATTATTATTATCTTTATTACAGGAAAAATATAAGAGTGCCGAGTCTTATATTAAAACTGAAGAGATTGAAATAAAACTGGAAGAAGATAGTCAGGATGTATGGAAAAAATGTGAAAACATTGATAGACAGTCTTGCATCAAAACTGAAGAAATGGAAATAAAATTGGAAGATAGTCAGGATGTACAGGAAAAATATAATAACACTGATCAACAGCCCGATTTTAAATTTGAAGCGATTGAGGAACATCAAGATGGGTAAGAAATCAGTGAATTTTGTAATTTTAAAATTGTACTGCTTCATTTTTTTTGTATATTGTATTTTCTAACATGATATTGAAAAATTAAAGTTTGGAAAAATATCTACATGTTCTCTCTTTCGTCTTTTTTTTTTCAGAAATAGATACTTATTTTTTAATTAGATCCCTAATAGTAGCTAATTTAATTAAGTCATTTTTTCCGTAATTTATACCTTACAAGTACATAACCGATGTCTTACTCTGCAACTAAGTCGTGTCACTTCAGTCTAAATAACAACGTTAAGTATACTATTTACAAAGCTGCTTGTACTGGGTGTAACTAAAATAACTTTAATAATAAATTTAACTTCATAAATCGATAAAAAATAAATCATATAAATATATGTCCAGAGATGCTTCGTTTTTGAGATAAAGGGTTGTTAAATATTTGAGAAAAAAAATGTTTTTTTTAATTAACAAAAAATCGACGTAGGCAGTTTTGTTGAAACTACTTTTTGATATTATATAAATAATAATTATTCTAATCAACATATATAAACAAAATTAAGTATTATACATATAGGGTATTACTTTAAGTGCAGATTATTTAAAAGATAGAAGTAATAGTACTTGTTTCCTAGAATACTAGTCTGAGACTATTTTTTTTTAATCAAATAAATAGTTCAGTTCAGTTATAATTCCTTTTTTAAACTACATGTAAACTCTTGTCTACGCCACCACTGAGCAGCATCGGAACTCAGTTGTATCGGCGCTCTTAACGATGTTGCCGTTGTTTCCTTTTTAAACCAGGTGTATGAAGCTGACAGAGTGTAATGGAAAATAATTTTTTTTGTAAAAATAGATTGCTTTTGAATAACTTAGTAACATGCTATTTTACATACAGGTACATTATATCAAAAAAGTATCCAAAATCTGTCATTTAACAATTCCACTTAAAGTAAATTTAAATTTCGTTTTTCATGGAATGTAGTACTGTACTCTACTTTTGACTTTTTCCTATTTCCCAAACTGATATTACCATTTCATGGAACACGTTCCGTTTCGATAGAAGCCATAAAACAAAAATCGCTGAAGGATTCGAATTCGATACCAGAATATGTGTTTAAAAAGGGTTTTGGTGACTGGAATGTTTTTGCAAAAACTGCATTGCTTCAAATGGAGCCGATTTTGAAGGAGACAAAATAAATTCTGATGACTCCTCTGACAGAATGTACATATATTTTATTAGTCACTTTCAAGTATTTAAGTATTTTTCTCAATTACATTTTTTGCATAATCCTTAAAGATTAACTAATATTAATATAGGCATATTTTACTAATTGTAAGTAAAACAATTTAAGTTTTAAAATAATTGTGTATTTTTTAACTAACTATTTTATGGGCTGTGTGCCCCAGCTAGCTAGCATTGAATTACACTCTAAATATCTACAAGATAGTTAAGATCATTCATCAAGGGAGTCGCCAGACATAAACCGGCTTCAAACTTATTAGTTCTCATCAATTAGGTATGTTAAAGACATGTTTTGAGTACTGGTGAGATTTAACATACAAAGTATTTCTTTAAATATCATTGGATCTTTGTGCCGGGAAATTCTGAAGTTTACCAATATCAAAATAAATAGCTTTATTTGAATTGTGCCTATTTGTTCGTCTTTAATTCTCATTTAAATAGTTTTTGTTTTTCCAGTGATTCGTCTTCATACCACTTAGATAATGAAGCAGTTGAAAATGAAGAGAGACATGCTCTAGAAGGCTTAGGAGAAATAAAAAGTGAACACATGCTTAAATGGGAGTCAGAATTTAAAGAAAGTTGTAACTTCCAAATACCCACAAGTGAGAACTGTGAGCCTTCATTAGATAAGCAGTTCTACAGATGTGATCAATCAATAATACATATAGATTTCTCAGGAGTGAGAACGTACAGGTGTGACATGTGTAGTTATGAATCTAAATTTATGAGTTCTCTGAAAAAGCATCAGTTAATACACAAAGATTCTTCAGAAGTCCAAATGTACAAGTGTGATACATGTGGTTTTGAGACTAAGCATAAGAGTTACCTAAAAGTGCACCAGTTAACACACAAAAACCCTTCGGAAATCCAAATGTACAGGTGTGATATGTGTGATCATAAAGCTAAACGTAAGAGTCATATGAAAGCACATCAGTTAACTCACAAAAATATTTCAGAAATCCAAATGTACAAGTGTGAAACGTGTAGTTTTGAAACTAAACATAAGAGTTACCTAAAAGTGCACCAGTTAAAACACAAAAATCCTTCAGAAATTACAATGTATACGTGTGATATATGCAGTTATAAAACCAAATGTAAGAGTAATGTGAAAATACACCAGTTAATGCACAAAGACCCTTCAGAAATACAAATGTACAAATGTGATAGGTGTAGTTACGAGGCTAAATTTAAAACTCAATTGAAAATGCATCAGCTGTCACACAAAGATGCTTCAGAAATCCAAATGTTCACATGTGATACATGTAGTTTTGAAACTAAACGTAAGAGTGATCTAAATAGGCATCAATTAGGGCACAAAAATAATTCAGAAATCCAAATGTACAAATGCGATAGTTGTACCTTCGAAACTAAACATAAGCGATATTTAAAAGCTCATCAGTTAAAGCACAAAGAGCCTTCGGAGGTCCACATGTACAGATGTGATGCATGTAATTATGAAACTAAACGTAAAAATCATTTGAAAAGGCATCAGTTGTCACACAAAGACCCTTTGTAAATCAAATGTACACCGGGATGTGAAAAAAATGCAAAAATAAGAGTTGGAGAAAATCATTTAAATTTTTAAATACCAATCATGCAAAAATAATTGAACATCGTATTACTGACATATGCATGTAATATAAATTTTTTTTTAATAGAACAGCATTAAATATTTAGAGGATTGTCTATGAGCACAGTGCACTTTTTTCACGTCTCGTAGTGTAACAGAGATAACGGGGGCTGTTTTTGAATGATTCAAGAGCAGACTTGCGTTTATTTACAACTCACACATAGTACCTTTTAGCTTGTTACAATATTTCTATCATTTATAATAATAAGGTAAATAAATATTCATGTTCTAAAATATGTTTTATTTAATAAAAACTTGAACCCGTTAAATCTTGCCCTTACGTGCAATGTTTATGTAACTAATGTAAGTAAAAATATTTAAAATGCATTATTTTCAGTGAATTTATAGCAGCCTTTAGGAGGGTTTTAGCAAATCTAAGCAAGTTAGACACAATACCCCTTCACTGTAGCAGTTATTTTCTTCAGGGTATGAGACAGTTCATAAGCTGACAATACATTCAAAATAAGGAAAAAAAATATTTTTACTTATATATTGAACTTTATTTGCCTATTGAATATACAGAAAATCGTGTATGGTACTATGTATAAAAATAAATCACACCCTGTAGGGTGAATGCTTTAATCAAACTATTAACACACAAATTCATCATAATTATTGGGTATTATTCACGAAATTCTTGTCAAAACAAATTGTTTTGTTTTACTCTTAAAATACTTGAAATTTAAACAATTGGAACACTCCCGAGAAGAACAATCTTACTTGCTTTCATTATTACAAGTTAAATATAAATTTCACTTGTTAAAACAATTACACAAATTAACGCAAATGAAGTAATCCATGACTCCGAATAATCTAAACTAACATTATGTGGGAACAGTTTCAGAGTATAAAACTTTTTTGGAAAAGGTGGTGCTTAAGAAATAATATGTTCCAGTTTATTGGAACGGAAAAAGATCTGAAATCTGAATATTTCTATTGTTGACGAAGTATTTCCAAACACATTTTTTGTCAATTGAAAAGCATTTTATATCTCTGGGCCAAAGCCGTGAAGAAGGAGAAGAAGAAGAAGGAGCTCTGTTAACTGTTGTAGGTTATTTACAGTTTACATAGATCAATTAAGAATAATTGTTCAAGAGAAAAGAAAAATGCAACCAGAAAATTTGAAGGAAACATATTGTAGTCTTTGTGTAAATATTATAAAAGACATAGACACTAATTGCCAGGTAGAAGGGGAAGTCATCGCCAACGTTTTAGAAGTTGTTTTGCCGAATTTGGTAAGATCAAATTATTAAATACGTTTATTGATAATATTGTTAATTTAAATATTTCTTTAATTAAAAATATGTTTCAGAATTCGGAGAAAACAAATAAACATTGTATGTGCAAAGAGTGCTCAGTAAAACTATCAGCTGCTTTTAATTTTAAGTCGATGTGTATGAATACTGAGAATATTATTTTTCCTTATATTAACACCAGTAGAATGTCAGTGGTTGATTTAAAAGAAGTTTATCTAAAAGAGAAGGGAAATATTCAGTTAACTAATATATCGGAAGTCCAGAGAATTTGTCGATTATGCTTTCAATTGGTAACATACGAATTTGTGACACTAAAGGAAGTAGACGTTGACATAATTAATATGTACATACCACGAGTTGTAAGTATGCTTAAATGTACTTGTATGATTTTCATAAATGAGATTCTATACCAGGTGTATGTGAAATGCATTTACCAGTGAGCCACCCTAGATTCTTAAGGTCAAAATATGACAATGTACGCTAATTTATCTACATGCAAAAATGCTCCGTATAGACTCTAGGTGGCCCCAAAGTTTTTGAAAAAAGATCATCAGTTATATAACGGAAAAGTGTGAATGTTTAAAATTAATTTTTTTCCTTTTAATTAATGTTAGTTACCGACTTGCACAAATGCTTTAAACTGGATACCTCAATTAAAAAAATTTTCATATTTTTGTGCGTATTATCTGATTGTCACAATTTTTTGTAGTGAAAACTAAAACTTTTTTAAATAAATTCTCTCTTCCAAAATTATGATAACTTTGCAGTAACAAGAAAAAATATTTCAATGTACAAACCATTTTTCTTCAGTTAAAAGAAAAACGATAGCCAGAAATTAACATTTTCCATTTTTCTGTTCTAGAACTTCAGTGCTACTAAGGATCCTGTTATATGCGGACCATGTTTTGATTCGCTTTGTACTTACGGCAGTTTTTTAAGAAACTGCCTTGATGCGCAGGAAATATATAAAAGCATTAAACAGTGTTACATTAAAACTGAAGAAATAGAACTAACACTGGAACAAGATGATCGAGATGCACAGGAGAAAAATAAAATCATTGAAATAAAACTCGAAAAATATAGTTCGTATGACAAGGAGAAATATAAAAGTGTCAATAATCAGGTTTATATTAAATCCAAAGAGATTGAAATAAAACTGGAGGATGATCTGGCTGCGCAGGAAAAATGTGTAAATGTTGATAAACAGTTTTACATTAAAACTGAAGAACTTGGAGTAAAGCTAGAAGGTGATCAGGATGCTCAGGAGAAATATGCAAACCTCGATAAGCAGTTTCATATTAAAACCGAAGAGATTGAAATAAAGCTAGAGGAAGATGATCAGAACAGGTAAGAAAATGTCGACAATATCTTTTAATTCTAATATCAATTGGTATGGTTTGGATGTTTTTGTCTTTTTGACAATAAAATATATTCTAAATGAAAAGAACATTCACTGCTTAAACCTGTTATAATTTATTGTATTGATTTCTCAAAACAAAAGAATTAAATTTTTTTCAGTAATTCATCTTCCTACAACTTGGATAGTGAAAGAGTTGAACACAAAAATGGATGCTCTGTTGAAAATATAGGAGAACAAGGATTTAGTGATAACCTTCCCACATCAGTGGTGGTTCACAATGTCCAACTACCCAGCGGCACATCGCATTTGTACCAATGTGATAAATGTAAATATAAAACTAAGCTTGAAGGTCATCTAAAAAGGCATCAGTTAATGCACGAAAAAGTAGAAACTTATAAGTGTAACACCTGCGATTTTGAAACCGACTATAGGGAAATTTTGAAGAAACATCAGTCCGTAATACATAAAGATTTCTCAAAAATAATGTTCAAGTGCGATACATGTAGTTATGTCTCTAAATACACCAGTCATCTGAAAGTGCATAAGTTAACGCATAAGGACCTTTCCGAAATCCAAATGTATAAGTGTGATACATGTACTTATGAGACTAAATATAAAAGTAATTTGAAGACTCATCAACTGTTGCACAAAGATTCTTCGGAAGTCCAAATGTACAAGTGTGATACATGTAGTTTTGAAACTAAACATAAGGATAAATTGAAAAGACATCAGTTATTGCACAAGAACACTTCAGAAACCCAAATGTACAAATGTGATGCTTGTCCTTATGAAACTAAACAGAAGAGATATCTAAAAGATCATCAGTTAACTCACAAAGACCTTTCAGAAATCACATTGTACAAGTGTGACAGATGCAATTATGAAACTAAACGTAAGAGATGTCTAAAGTTGCATAAATTAACACACAAGGATTCTGCAAAAACTGGATTTAAGAAGAATCTAATACTATATCAATTATTGCACAAAGATCAATAAGAATTTACATAGAATTAATGGATATCACCTTTTAGTTTTACCACAAGTCGACAGAGGTTGTTCCATTTTATGGTTTGTTCCTTTTTAGGGCATGCTTTTATTCTATTTTCTTCATGTTCTATTGTGTGATTTTGATATTCCCTTTTCCATTATTTTAGAGTTTTGTGTTTTAAGTTCACTGTGTCGACTATCTAGTGGTTTCCGAGAACTGACTTTAGTACTAGTAGAAGTGGATTGGGGTGACCTCAGCCTGGCACTTAGGCCACATCCCATCCACTGTCTGTCTTTCACCCTCCTTCGAAATGGTTAAACCGAAAATTAAAAATTTAGTGAGTAATTGACAACAAACCCTTAATGAGTATTTATTTCAAATTTCCCGTCTCCTCAGGTTTTGAGATAAACAGTTAAATTAAGGGCTGAATATCTTTGCATGTCATGATAGTGTGATTTGTCTCACTATCAGTTATTTTCTCTTTAGTTAAGTGTCAAATTAAAAGCAATTACTGTATTTATTTGAAGTTGGTTTATGTTGTATTTGAATAAGTTAATTTCAGGTTTATTGTTGTTTATTAACGCCTATTTTCAGTATTACAGGTTATATTTATACTTTCTCTGAACAAGTTTCTGTAGTTTATGATAAAGTGAATTAAATTACAAAGCTATTTTGAAACCATGTGTCTATATATTGTCAATAAATGTATTGTAGCGTGATGCTGATTTTATTTACCCCCCTATTATTTCTTTGAATAATAACAAATATACCATTGTAGTACTATCATTGCTATTACTGTTTACTTTAGTTTAAAATTGGAATTGAGTGATGCTCTTATAGTGCGTGGATGGACAGATACATGTAATTGCATTACTTAATGGATAAAGATCCTTTGGAAATTCAAATATACAAGTGCCATACATGTAGTTATGAAACTAAACGGGTCGTCTAAAAGGCATCAGTTAACCATGAAGACCTTTCAGAAATGCTGGTGTACAAATGTGATATTTGTACTTTAGAAACTAAACATGAGCGGTACCTATCTAAAAGCTCATCAGTTAACACTCAAAAACCCTTTGGAAATCTACATGTACAAATGTGATGCATGTAGTTATGAAACTAGATCTAAAAGTGCACCAGTTAATGCATAAGGATATTTTGGAAATCCAAATGTACAAGTGTGGTACATGTACTAATGAGACTAAATATAAAAGTAATTTGAAGACTCATCAGTTGCTGCACAAAGATTCTTCGGAAATCCGAATGCACAAGTGTGATACGTGTAGTTTTGAAGCCAAGCATAAAGATAAATTGGAAAGACACCAGTTAAATCATCAGTTAACACACAAAAACCATTCGGAAATCCAATTATACAAGTGTGATATGTGTACATATGAAACTAGATTTAAAAAGAAACTAAAACCACATCAATTATCGCACAAAAATCAGTAGGCACACACAGAATTAATTACTGGCCCCTTTTAGTTTTAACACGAGTCTACAGAGATTGATGCATATTATAGTGTGTTCTTTTTTGGGGCAGACTTTTATTCTATTTTCTAATTTTTAATGTTCCCTTATCCACTATTTTAGAGTTTTGTCTTTATTTTCACTCTGTCGACTGTGGTTTCCGAGAAGTGATTATTTATTTGATGTTGGTTTATGGCGTATTTAAATAAATAGATTTATTTTTGTTATTCATTAATGTCTATTTTCAATATTACAAGTTACGTATGTACTTTTTCTAGCTTTTAATAAAGTAAATTAGTTTTAAAGCAATGATAGTACTATTGTAATATAATTGCCGTTACTATTTGGATTTTTTTTATTTAAAAACTGAAGTGCATGGTGCCCTTACGTGTAGTTTGTGCGTGAATGGACAGATGGCCGTGCATTACAGTCCATTACAGAGTAATGGTAAATACACATCTATTTTGTCAAATTATTACAACTATCAATAAAAGCACTTATACCACTTACATCAAGTGTAATCATTCCATAACAACTACTATAAAAGTAAAATTGGGTAAAAAAAATCCAGATGTACTTTATTAAACGCAATAAAAATGCATTTCAAATAATCCCGTAAATTTTGAGAGTTGATTCAATATTCTCCAGGACGAGGTAAGTAATAACAATAATATAATGTTATCTGGTATCTCCGTAGAAGGTAGACAAACAAAACAAAGAGTTTTTTATCTTTCAAATCCAGCTAATCTCAACTATTTTGAATAATGATTGTTGAGTTAAATGAGATTAACAGATCTCAGGTGATCTCTGTAGTATAAATTCATTATTGTTATTAATTTCAAATTTGCCGATTAATTACATTACCAGAGTTTCTCGAACTTAAACGCATAATTTCACTCTACTAATAGATGGCCCGGTATGTCGTATTTTGTCGTTGGCAATAATTTATATACATTTGTTCTTATTTGTTTTGTCTACGGGTTTGTGATTGCGCGCGCGTGTGATTGATTGAAATCTATTATATATTTTGTGGATTGAAAGTTTAAAGGTTATGTTATGTGATAATTAGAATTTCGTAATTTAGAAAAGGGAAGAAAATGCAACCAGGAGACCTCAAAGAAATATTATGCAGACTGTGTGTTAATATTATAAGCGATAATACTTACGAAATAATGGGAGAAGCCGTAATAAAAGTTCTGGAAGTAGTTTTGCCGAATCTGGTAAAATCAAATTAGGTATTATCATTTTTAGGTGTACTTACTTTGATGTCTAATATGTTTCAGAACCTGAAGGAGAAAGATAAACATGTACTGTGTAAAGCATGCTCCGGAAAACTATTTGCTGCCTTTAATTTTAAATTAACGTGTATGGGTACAGAGAATATTATGGTTCCTTATGTTAATTCCGATAAAGTGCCACCGGTAGACTTAAGAGAAGTTTACCTAAATAACAAAGGAAATATTTATTTAACCGATATATTGGAAAATCAGAGAATTTGTCGATTATGTATTAAGTTGGTGACATATGAATTTGTGTCATTAAATGAAGTGAATGTCGACATAATCGAAACATATATACCACAAGTTGTAAGTATATTTTAAAATATATGTCCTATAAGTGGTCAGTAAACGATTTTGTGGGACAACGCCCACCAGTCAGCGAAAAAATAAATAAAAACGGGTGTGTAAACACGTTTGAGCCTGTCTTACCTAGTTTCTACGTTAACACAAATGTTGTCTTGCTTCACCATAAATTAAAACTATCCATCAACTCCTAGTTGCTATACACATAAGTTTTGATACTTGAAAAACTGATGTAAACACTCGCAACAACGATAATACTAACATCGGATTTCAGTATTCGGAATCGGTTGGGGCCACGTGGGCTAATGACGCTATAGCCCATCGATGTAAAGGTTGAAAATACTACAACTTCAATAATTTTTTTCTCGGAAACTATAAGGATTTTACAATATTGATTCATATTTGTTTTTAAATCTCTTAAATATGTTGTTATTTTCTTGAATACAAAATATTAAATTGAAACTGAAAACTTCTTATTTTTATTTTTACATTATTAAGAGTATTCTTTCTGTATAGGTATTTAAAATTTGCATTTTAGTTATTTTTCAATAGTTTTTTAAAAAGAAACAATATGTATTTCACTGGAGATTAATATTGACGCTTTTTGTAGAACATTAATGCTACCAAGGATCCTGTTATATGCAGACTGTGTTTTGATTCGTTGCACACTCATGGTGGTTTTTTAAAGGACTGCCTTGATGCACAAGTTAAATATAAAAGTGCAGATAAGCGGTCTTGGATTAAAACTGAAATAAAACTGGAAAAAGATAGTCAGAGCGTACAGGAGAAATATAAAGAAGTTCATGGTCAATTTTACATTAAAACTGAAAAGATTGATGTAAAAATAGAAGATAGTCAAGATGCGCAGGAGGAATATAAAAGTGTTGAAAACCAGCCTTATATTAAATTCGAAGAGATCGCAATAAAGGTAGAGGAAGAAGTTCAGGACAGGTAAGAAGATCGGTGAAATTTCATAATTTTATACTGCGGTTTCCAAGTTTATTATTTTTGTTTTTTTTTGTTTAGAGCTTCTTAATAGTGTTGTAGAAAACTAATTTAAAAAAAGTCAGATTAAACTTGTTTCAATTTGATTTATAAATTTAGAAAAAATAAGTTATATTGTTAAACAATTTCCCAAAACATTGATTAATAATGTTTATTAATGAACATTATTTATTTTAGTGATTTCTCTTCATACGACATATATGATGAAACAGCTGAAAATGAAAAGGGGCAAAATTCAGAAGACATGGAAGGAACGAAGGGTTATTGTATGATTAAATGTGAGACAGAATTTGATGAAAACTATACAACATTGACTTCTGTTCATAACATCCAAATACCTAAAAGCAATTGTGAACCTTTGTTAGGTACACATTGGTTCCAGTGTGATACATGTATGTATAAATCTAAACTTAAAACAAATCTGAAAAGGCATCAGTTAATACACGAAAAGTCTTGGGAAGTACAAAGGTACAACTGTGATAAGTGTGCTTATGCAACTAAGCATAAGAGTCATTTAAAAGTGCATCAGTTAGCGCATAAAGATTCTTCAGATATTCAAATGTACACGTGTGATACATGTAGTTATGAAACTAAACATAAAAGTCATTTGAAGAGACATCAGTTAACACATAAAGACCCTTCAGAAATACGAAGTACGAATGTGATATGTGTAGTTTTGAAACAAAACAGAAGAGTTTTTTGAAAAAGCATCAGTTAATGCACAGCGATCCTTCAGAAATCCAAATGTACAAGTGTGATGGTTGTAGTTATGAAGCTAAACATAAAAGTAATCTGAACAGTCATCGCTTGTTACATAAAGACTTCAGAAATACATATGTTGAAGTGTGATACTTGTAATTTTGAAACCAAACACAAAAATCAGTTGAAAAGACACCAGTTAAAACACAAAGACCCTTCGGAGATACAAATGTACAAGTGTGATACATGTAGTTATGAAGCTAAACATAAGAGTCATCTGAAAAGGCATCAGTTATTGCACAAAGACCCTTCGGAAATACAAATGTGGAAATGTGACACTTGTAGTTTTGAAACTAAACTCAAGACTCAATTGAAAAGGCATCAGTTATCACATAAAGACCCTTCGGAAATCCAAATGTACAAATGTGAAACTTGTACATATGCAACTAAATATAAGTATGCTCTAGACAGGCATCAGATAGTTCACAAAAAAATTTCGAAAATCCAAACATACAAATGCGATACTTGTACTTATGAAACTAAATATAAGTATGCCCTAGACAGGCATCAGATTATACACAAAAATGTCATAGAAATCCAAATGTACAAATGTGACAGTTGTATCTACGAAACTAAATATAAGAGTCTTCTGAATCAGTTAATGCACGACAACAAAAGTACAATACAAGCAATTTAGAATCCCATCAATTAATACACAATGATTTTTCAAAGAATACAACGATGACCTAAATCTAACAAATCTTTAAATTGCGGAAATTTCCAAGAGCTAGTTACTTTTGTTAGTAAATATGATACTAATTTAAAAACATTTTTAGAAAAAGATAACGGTAGTTCTTTTTTTTGTAGAACATCTAAAAATTACACAATGAATTAATTGATTCAGTTGCTTTTATTGTAAACAAAATTATTGAAGACGAAATTGCGAATTCTCTGTTTTTTTCCTGGCAAGTTGACGAAACAACTGATATAAGCTGTTATTCACAATTATCAGTCGTTTTTCGTTACGTAATAAACGGCCAACCTGTTGAGCGATTTATGGAATTTTATGACGCAAATTGTAGACGTTCTGCCGAAGATTTATTTCAATTTTTATGTACCATATTCAGACAATTTGATTTACATTCAAAATTAATGGCTCAGACATACGATGGAGCTTGTGTGATGTCGGGAGAAATAAACGATTTGAGGGCAAAAATAAAATCTATAGCTCCACAAGCAATATTTACTCATTGTTACGCACATGTATTTAATTTGGTTTTAAATAATGCCTGTAGTTCAATTCAGCAGGTTAAAGTTTTTTTCTCCTTATCAGGATTTTCGTCGTGTTTTTCTAAATCAAATACACGGATGTTAAGGCAAGAAATTTACTGCATGCTACTATAAAAAAAATACGTTAGTATAGGAGTAACAGTACTTATTTTGATAAAATTTATGAATAATTAAATATTGCTAATTTACACTCGAAACGTCCGTCGTAAGGGAGTTGAAAAGACAGACAAAACTCAACAACTAAGGCAATTTTGTTTTAATTCTTGATATAGTATCAATCAAATACAGATCAGGTTCTGTGATATTGAAAAACTTCATTTTTTTTATTTGTTAAATATTCCAAAATTCTCCATGTTTGATAAAGAATTCTCAGGCTTTTTAAAGAATTGACTACTCAATACAGCATTTTCTATGTAAATCAACTAAAAAGTGAATTAATTGTTCTATATGGGAATGATATAATAGAAAACTGCACAATATGGCAAATATTTCAATTGAAATTGATAAGGTCCGAGGATAATAACGTTTTTTATAGAGGAAGTAATAGATCATTTTGCAGAACAAAAAAATCGCAGAATTCCTTTGATTTATAAAAAACTTTTTTTTTTAATTCATGTTTTGCTGTTATAGTCCACGGGCCCACGTACAAAGAAAAAAATTATTACCAGCAAGCTGTAACTTTGCATGCAGCTTAAGTTTGATGAGTCACCCAAGATTCGACTATGAGGAAAATTCAACAGTGGTAAGTTTTCCCGTGATTTTCAGGAAAACATGTCAATCTGGCATAAACATGGCATGTTATGACCAGCACTTTTTTTTTAAGTTTAGATGAAAGATATTTTTTTTAAACCCCTCAAAATATTTGTCCGACAAAAATGTTGGTATTTTGAGTTTTTCCCCCACTCCAAATATGTCGATTTGGTGACATTATGGTTGGTGACAACCAGCAAGCTGACTTTTCTGGGAGGGTTTGGTAATAAGATTTGAAATGAAAGTATCTTATTGTCCGACAAAATTCTTGAGAAGTTTTTGCAGTCTGACGCCCCAAAGATGTCGACTTAACGACAACATGGTTGGTGATAACCAGCAATCTGGTTTTGATTTTTTTCTCTAATAATTGAAATCTATAACACAATAATATACTTGTAAGCCAAAAAGATTGGAAAATTTGCCTTGAAAACGGGTAAAACTAACTATTTTTGTGGTACCTAATGTTCATTCCGCTATAAAATAATAAGAAAATTATCTTGTTAACAGGAGCAACAGAAATTGAAATTCATAAATAATTATGTCTAACTAATTTAATTAATCTCCATCAAAATGATTTCTTTGTTCAAAAAACTTATATGTACATTTTATTTTATAAACTATTGTAACTATTTTATAAAAAAAGGCAACTGTACAATGAATGCATAAATTTTTGCT
>NW_019418236.1:0-2626 GCF_000390285.2 Anoplophora glabripennis | reverse complement strand
AAATAATATTTTACATTTAACACCCTGTATCTCTTTAACTATCAACTTTTGGACTAAGGTAAGTTCGGCTAAATCGCAATATTTTTGCTTCGAGAATCTACCCATGAATTTTGACCTATTAGCTCGGGACCACCCTGTATACAATTTTTTTGGCATTGTATAAAAAAATAAATTTAAATTAGTCATATTTATTTTGAAATTTGTGAAATTTAAACAAAATTTTTTTTATTCATATATTTTTTTATTATAAATTTTTCTTCTACATCATGCGTAAGTATTGAAACCGCAAAATTTTATCGTTTAATTTTGTCGGACAAGCAAAAAAAACCGATAATTTTGTCGGACAATTAAATTCTCAGATTAATATAGCATTTTTTTCAATAATGACGCTTTTGTCCGACAGCTGGTTATCACCAACCATGTTGTTAAGTCGACATCTTCGGGGCGTTGGACTGCAAAAACTTCTCAAGAATTTTGTCGGACAATAAGATACTTTCATTTCAAATCTTATAACCAAACCCTCCCAGAAAAATCAGCTTGCTGATTGTCACCAACCATAATGTTACCAAATTGACATATTTGGGGTGGGGGACAAACTCAAAATACCAACATTTTTGTCAGACAAATATTTTGGGGGGTTTAAAAAATATATATCTCATTTAAACTTAAAAAAAAAGTGCTGGTCATAACATTCCATGTTTATGCCAGATTGACATGTTCTCCAGAAAATCACGGGAAAACTTATTTACCACTGTTGAATTTTGGTAATCATTTTTTTCTTTGTACATGGGACCGTGGACTATTAGAATTGTTGTTTACGTTGTTGTTTAATGACTTCTTCGGCGTAGTTTATGCTAATACGAGAATTATTTTTATTTTAGAATTTACTTGTTTCTTTAAGACATTGTACATTTTATGCAGTTTGTTTTATATTTTAGAGTTATTTATTTTGTTAATACTTTAATCGTAGTTTATGAAAAGTTAATTTTAATTCACACTTTAAAATTTATATTTGTGATTTAATAGATTTACCCTTCACCTTACCTCTTTTTCCATTAGTCCCACCCCGCCATATCCATCCATATCCCTCCTGGCAAGAATGCTCTGCATCTCTACGTTGGTTCTTGGTGGACAGTTGCATAATAGATTTTCATACTTCACTCACAGAAACGAATTTAAGTTTCCCAATGGTGCTGTAATAACCTTTTTTTTTTCATTATGAAACATGCAATTTCAATTTACGAAGTAAATAATTTTTTATAAAATCTGAAAATTCTTCTCGCCAACATCAGTTTTTCGATAATATTGTAAATGCAACTAAAAATTTCCAGATTCGTATAAAGTTATTTGACTGAAAATTAATAAAATTTTGCCTACGGTGCTATTTCTTTCCTTTATGGGTACATCCAATAAAATGAGCTACGTACCTCAACTATTCTCAATATCACGAGCTGCCCCTGCTTATAACAAATAAATAAGTACATGAAGGTGATAAAGATAAAACTATAGAAATATCAGATCAGCAGAAAGGTAAATTACATAGGAGAGAACATGGTCACTTAAAATGGCAATACAAAATACAATCGGTAATAATACTGAACTAAGAGGACTTTATAAATTCAAACTTAAACAGTTTCATAAGCAAAAAGGCAATAAACCAACAATACTTTTATAGATTTTATTACACAGTTTGTCTAAATATGAATTAATGCACAAATAACAGACAGGTGTTAATTTAAATCTCAAATTGCTTTTTGTTGTAAGGAAATTTGTAATTTGCAGCTTTTGAACAAGCGGCATAGTAAATTACAAATTTCTTTACACTAAAAAGTAATTTGAGTTTCAAATGTAGGCAATTATTTATTTTTGTTTGTAGATAGTAGGTCAACAAATATACACAAGAAGAGAAGAATATATGGTTATGTTTATGATGTCATAAGAGTGTGAGCGAAAATAAAGCGAGCCAAAAGTAAAACGTTTTTGTGTGTGTACAGAGTACAGAAAGAAATAAACCTAACACAAACGAAGTCCCTTTTATAGATAATCTGCATTAAAAAGGGGGAAGTCTGTTATTTGTGCATTAATTCACATTTAGATGAACTGGGCAACTTAGCTTAGGCAACCAGCATTACGGGCTGTTACTGGTAAATAGATCTTTTTAGTGACGTCACACGCCAAATAATAGGCAACCCCACAGTGCACTTTGCCATGAAGAATTTCTCAATATTTTTACTAGCTCAATTTTCAACCTTATGTACTTTGGACATATGTGCCAAAGAATGTTTTCTTTGTCATGATCTTAAATATCGCGATATTCATCTGTCAATATTAGAAATATTTAAGAAGTTTCAAACCCCAAGTGACAAACTAAAAGAATTATAGAATTTATATTTTTAAATAGACAATGCCAAGAGTAAACAAAAAAGAAGAGAAAATAAGCTAATGATGACAGCGACGACATATCAACAAGGTCTCACCTGCGTATAAGGTTATTCTTTCCGAGCATGAGCATTAGCGAATAACACGGCTAATGTTAAATTTTTACTTTATTTAAATTTATGAATATTTTTTTATAAAACGTTCTTTGTAAGTTTTAAGCACATTATGGTGTATCTATTTTACAAAA
>NW_019418235.1:6949-18117 GCF_000390285.2 Anoplophora glabripennis | reverse complement strand
TAAAACATTTTATTCTTGACGAATGTGACAAAATGCTGGAATTATTAGGTAAGTTCATATTAATATGTTTTACAGTAGAACCTCGATTATCCGGGTCGGCTGGGACCAAACCGTTGCTGAATAATTGAAAACACGGTTAATTGAAATTATGCTCAAACTCGCCAAGTTTGCAATGGTAATTATTTACTTTGGTGGCACCACCTCCAATTTTCACAAAATTTTGTCTACCCCCCCCTATTTTCGATGGTGCTGAACACGAATCTGAAGTTTTTTTGTGCGGTCGAACCCAGTTTTTGAGAAAAAAATGTTTCAAAATTCTAACCTGAATATTTCAGATAACACTATGTAAAACTGTATATTTTATGTAGCTTTCAGAACATCTGTAATAAACAATGAACATTGTTTAAGAAACACATTTTCCCAAAGAACTAGTTATAATACACAAAAAATATTTTGAATATGTTGGAAATGTAATGTTCACACTATTAAAACCAGTGGATAAAACAACACTAAAATCATTTAAAATTTTGGAAAAAATTCTTATCAAAACATTTAAATTTTCTCTAACCTTAAACATTGAATGGCCATATGGTGGCAAGGAACAAAAAGGTTTGTTTCATCCCACTGTTTCATATACCCTGCGTGTTTTCCGTAATATTTTTCAACAAGTGCAGACAGCGGAAGCACACTGGAGGTACTGAATCAGAAAATATTAAGTCCCAGTGCACTAGCTTGTCAGCTTTATTGCCATTGCACCGCTCGTATCCCTTGACCCAGCATACAGTTATGCTATTGCAAACTGAGGCCAGGACCAGTGACTGGTGGCATTTCCATACTGACCTGGTCATTATCTTATGATTACATAAAATAAGTAATGCTTATCTATTGTCTAGATTCTAATGGTTTTACCCGCAGTGCACCTACGCGCAATTTCTTTGGCGGCTATGGTTATACCTGCTAATTCCGTTTGTAGCATGCACATCCATAAAATAATTTGTCCTATTACCTGATTCGCACAAACATCTCATTTTTTTGTTTTAAAATATGTAAGTCGATTACTAAAACAGGTCAACCGTAAAAACACAGCATAAGTAAGTTTTTTTTAGTTAATATTGCGACGATATTGCACAAGAAAGGCATTTAAGGGAAAATCTACTGGAAAGGACCCCGCACAAACCTTATGGGAAATTCCGTTCGGTCAATTTTATTGAAATTTTGGGAATAGGTTGTTTTTGTTATGAGGAACAAAAGTCTTCATGGGTCCAAAGTTCGCTAATGGACAGTTTCCGAGATATTCGACGTTAAATGTTGATAATGCGAATGCGTGTCAAGCACGTGTTTAAATGCTTATTAGTCGCGTAAAAGCTCCATGAAGCTTAAAAACTGTATAATACGTATATGTTCGTCTAGGTAGTGCGTATCCATTCGTTTGTGTGTGTGTGTGTGCGTGCGCGTACGTGTGGGTGTGCGTGTATGTGTGTGTTAACTTAACTTAACCATTCTTCTCGATCAATTATATATTTTATTTCAGTTATTAGCGTATGATTGAAAACAATGTAATGATTGTATCCAAAGTAACACCCAAGATAGAGTAGTCGAAACAACTTTAGGATACAGTTTCTCGCTTGTTTTTAAATCAGTATTTCAAAATATATATCGAAAAATAGGGTGTTTTTAAATATACTTATTTTATTAGAAAAAAAATATTCTTTATTTAACATCGTAGTTTAGATATCCAACTGTGAGTAATCTATCAATATCAATAGCACAGAATATTTTAATGTGAAGATATTAGAGATATTATACTAGTATTTATGAGTACTTCAAATACTTAGAATGTTGAAAAATATCAGTTTTGTTGGACTTATTGTCAAATAGTTCTTAATCGATATTACTGTTCAATTACCATTCACTTGCAGTTTTTGCTGTGTTCATTCGGTGTGTTCATTTTGTAATTAGCAGTTCAGCTTGTTGCAATATAAATGGCTTTCAGATTACAAATTCAACGTTATAGTTGCGATTGGGCTTTCGCCCTGCGAAATATGGTACATTTAAATAGAGTGGTAAATGTAGATGTTTTTGGAGATATTGCTATAAATCGACGAAATGACGCATGTCTCCCTCCAGCAATTGTTACACCTGAGATTCGAATACGTAATAATTGCTCTATCTATTATTTCAATTTCACGACGAATAGTTTGGAAGCAATTATTACATATTCGAGTCTCGNCTCCATGCCCTTCTCTGCGATTTTGTCATCAAAGATGGCACGTCCCTAATTACATTCATATTTTCAATATCTGGTTTATATGTTTCATAATTATCACTATCCCAATCTAAAATAATGAAGAAAATGTAATTTTCTTATCAATATAAGAAGTAAAACATACTTTCACTTTTAACTTCATAGTTCTGCACGTACGTGGTAGGCGAATCAAATTTTTTAGCTGAAATAAAAAGAAAAACTTTTTATATGAATTCTAATCTAACAACTATTACAACTTACTTCTTGGTTCAGGGTCAGGGCTCTTAGATGCATTGGGATTGAAGGCGATATAATTTTCATCTGAATTACTTTTTGGTGCACTGCTTTCTAAAGACTCTGCTTGATTTAAGAAGCTCCAATTTTCAGTCAGATCTTAAATAATTAACAAAAGTATCAATTAATTTTTAATACAAAAATTAGACTGGCTAAACAATAATAATATTTATTACATAAATATACTTACTCGCTTTCAATTGCCTTTTGCACTTTATAATGTGATTGCCCATCCGGGTACGTTTGACCAGATGGGATTTTACGAAAGGACATTCTACCAAATCGGTATTCATTTTGTTAATTATACAACAATAATTATTTTGTTGTGGTATATATAATATATATATAATGCAATACAATTTTTTATGCATTTTGTGAAAACTTATATTTATGCAATTTTTAACCTTTAACTATAACAATACAGGGTGTCCTACCACGAACACCATCGATGGATATCTGAGAAATCGCTCGAAGGATTTTTTATGGGATACCCTGTATACATATAAACCAGAATAATGCAACAATGTATTTTATGAAAACTAATATTTATACAGTTATTATAATTTACTATTGTTATTGTAACTAATGTATACGTAAAACACACAATGGTGCAATTTTTGAATGCATATTGTATGTAAATATTTTAAGTGAGCAAATACCTATTCATCATTATTTCAATCAGTTACAAACAACGAGATCAAGTCATCAGCAGCAACAGCAGCAACATTAGTGTGCGTTTATTACAGTAAGTTATATATTTTTTATTTTTAAAATAATTTTGTATGCTGTATTTATAGCTAAAAATATGTATTAAAAAAATAGTTTCAATGCTCGACTTTTAAAAGTAATTTATACATTTTATTGTTATAGCTGGAATATGTCTTCTAAAAAAATCGATTCAATGCTTGATGTGGCTTTAAAGAAAATTGCAAAAGCTTCTTTTTTAATTAAAACAAAAGAGGAGTATTGCAGATTAATAAAAATTTTAAACAAAATTGCTTTTTTATGTAAAAAATGTCTAAAGAACAAATCAAAGTGCGTTCAAAACTTTTCAAAATTAGAAGCAAACTTAGGTCTTTTAAAACATTATAATGAACATTTAAAAACTTTGAAACGAACAACAATAATAAGAAACCGAAATTTAATTTGGCAAGATATAGATTCATGTTTTAAAAAAAGAATACGAACAGGTGTAATTATTAATTTGAATATAAAAGAACCGAATTTTTTTTTTCAAAAAGCATTTAGAATTTTTTCTAATAAAATTAAAATTGCATTAAAAAAATCCTTATTAAAAGTAAACGTTATATTTTCAGCTAATTTTGTTCAGCCTAAAAATGGAGAAACAGATATTAAATATTTTAGTACAAAAAATCATATAATCGATAACATTACAAATTTAAAAGATTGGTATATTGAACATGTACAAAATAAAATTTTATCAAAATTAGAATCGTTTGCTGAAAAAGATAGTGGTTGGAGTCTGTATGAAATTTTAAATTTAAAATTAAATATAAATAATTATTCTCCAATTAACAGTGGATATTTTTCAAGTAGTTACATAGAAATGCCAAAGTTTATAAAAAATTCTAAATCTGTGTTAAATATAAAAAATAATGATCAATATTGTTTTCTTTATTCAATTGTGGCTGCTTTACATCCGGCTCCTCCACACAAAAATCCAAATAGAACTACTTCATACCCTCCTTTTAGTCAAATTTTAAAATATGACAGTATTGAATTCCCAATAAATTTACGTGATATCCCAAAATTTGAGAATATGAATAATTTATCAATAAACATTTTTACTGTAGAAAAGAACAAGTCAATAGTTCCTCTATGTCTCAGCAAAAACAATTTTAAACCTCGTATAAATTTGCTTCTATTGCAGTGTAAAAATGATGATGATGATGATGATGATGATGATGATAATGATGCTATTATTCCTGACGATGTTAATGTAAAAATACGAAAACATTTTGCATTAATTCAAAATTTGTCCCGTTTACTGTGTCAACAAACTAGTAATATAAAAAACAGAAAGATCTTTTGCGATCGTTGTTTGAACCATTTCAAATCAGCAAATAATTTAGAAAAACATATGATAGATTGTCAAAATTTAAATAAAACTAAAGTCACATTACCTTCCAAAAATCAAAATATTTTAATATTTAAAAATTTCAAAAACAAAGAAAAGGTTCCTTTTGTTATATACGCGGACTTGGAAAGTATTCTTGAAAAATATAGTGATCCTAAGACGACAGGTACTAAAAATAGATATCAAAAACATGTTCCATTCAGCATTGCCTACTATCTAAAATGTTCATATGATGACAATATTTCAAAATTTAAAATGTATACAGGTAAAAATTGTGTTCAATTGTTCATGAAGGAACTGGAAACAATAGCGTTTCAGGTTAATATTTTATGCAATAAACTTCCTTTAAAAATGACTGTGCAGGAAGAAAAAGAATTTCGTTTATCGACATGTTGTCATATTTGTTCAAAACAAATTTTAGATAATGGTGCAAACTACTATATTTCAAAACCAAATTTTCACAGTTGTACAATTTTTGATAAAGACATGGTTATAATAGAAATGAAGCGATTAAATGTCACATTTAACAAACCCATATATGTAGGATTCACTATATTAGATATTTCCAAAATAATTGTATACGATTTTCATTAAAATTACATTCAAAATAAATTTAACGATAAGGCAAAATTACTTTATACTGATACCGATTCTTTAATATATCATTTCTTTGTTGATGATATATATGAACATATTAAACAGGATATACATAAATTTGATACATCAGATTATCCTCCAAATAATATATATCAGATACCCTTAAAAAACAAAAAGGTCTTAGGAGTGATGAAAGATGAATGTTGTGGAAAAATTTTTTCTGAATTTATAGGATTAAGATCAAAAATGTACTCCTTGAAAATAAAAGAAAACTTTAACAATGAAGTAGAAAACATTACTAAAAAAGCAAAGGGAATAAAAAATTCAACAGTACAAAAATTGTCATTCAATGACTATTATCAGTAGAGACCGCACTTCGTTCGCACATCTCAGGTCCGTACTTCAGCCGACGAACTCAATATTTAAATATTCATCCATTCTTCACAAAATAATAATAGTGCCAGCAAATCGACAAAGGCACCATGTTTATTTACCCCGCACGTGTCAAGGTCATGGTAGTCGGGCGACGGGCGGGGAGAACGAATTTCAATCCTATTATAAAGGGGCCGTTCAAGTCATGCATCAATCATCAACATCATATCAGTTGCATGCTAATCATAAGTAAGGAAACGTCGCGTCTTGTCCAGTAACAGTACGGTGTATATGCATATTTTTAATTATAAGTGTTAGTTTTATTATCTCTGTAAAAATGTCGCGTCGGCTTCCCGCTCGCTCTACGGTCGAAAACTGGCACTAAGGTGCAAAATTTATGAATGCGTTATATCCTGGAATTATAAAACACGAATTGCGGAACACATAAACTCAGAAAAACACAAAGCTCGCGAAAGTAACAGTATGACCACCAGTGAACGTCAAAAACAATTTAACGACGATTTGATAAAAGTCATGGTTGGGCGTAATATTGCAAAGAACAAATTAAATAACATGAACTTTAGACAATTTTTGCAAAACTGCGTTAATGGAAAGTATAACAATGACACCGTGCCCGCAGAATCCACGCTCTATGTAATCCATGGATTACATAGAGTCTCCGAGACGATTAGAGAGTGCTATCCCAATGTCGACAAATTGATAGCTAATGTTAACAAATATTTTTGAAAGCACCAGCCCGGATAAATTTGTTCAGAGAAACTCTTCCAGGCGTACCACTACCTCCAGAACCTGTTTTGATACGTTGGGGTACGTGGTTAGACGCAACATCTTATTAATACGTACACTTTGACGGCATAAAAAGTGTTATACAGCAATTGGAATCAAGTGATGCTACTTCTATTTTATGTGCTCAAGGGATATTTATCGATCCTACACTTCCTGAAGATTTAGCATACATACATTTTAATTATTCACGAATACCGTCAGTTATACGTCGTCTTGAAGTAACTGAGACATCATCAGAATATTCAGTAAATAACGCAGTAAATAATGTTTTAGACTTGCGACAGTTTATTTCCCAGTTGTCAGGACATAGTCCTGAACGTGTGAAGAAAAAAATTGATACCGTTTTACAGAACAATCCGGGATTTCTAACTGTATGTCGCATAGTAGATCTTTTTGAAGGTAAAGAAGTATATTTTTTTGAATCCACCCTAAATATGCCATCCGTTAAAAATTATATGTACTTTAAATATGCCCCAGTAACATCTGTGGACGTTGAACGTACGTTTTCAAAACTTAAATGGATTTTTAGCTATAAACGCCACAACCTAACGCCTGAACATTTACAGCAGTTGCTGGTTATTCAGGTTTACTTCAGCACTGCAAGTGAATAGGTGTAGAGCTCAGTGTAGAGTGTTTTGTAAACTAATAAACTTAGCATGAATCATAGTGGATATTATAAATCGTCAGTACAAGGCAAGACTTTGATTTTTACTTTTTATATGGTGTTTGCACCTCAGTTTCTACAGAGTTTAACTTAGCGTCCTGAGTCCGCCCCTGATAATGACGTCATGTGCGAATGAAGTGCGGTCTCTAATTATCAGTGTCTTTTTAATAATACCACATTAAGTTGCTCACAAAATTTAATACAGTCAGAGAAACATGAAGTTTTCACAATTGAAACAAAGAAAACAGCACTGAGTCCTTATGATGATAAAAGAATTGTTAATTATATTTACACAGATACATTACCCTGGGGATATAATATTAATAATACTTAACTTAAATATCTACATATAAAACTCCTAAATTTGTTTTAATTAATTTAGATATGAGCTTCACCAACTCCACCGTCACCTATAAAAAAAAGAAAGTAAGCGGTAATGAAGAAGAGACAGCAATACCATCAACATCGGAATCATCAACAACAACAAGGAGACTTCAACGAATTCTTCCAACAACAATAGCCAAAACAGCTTTAGAAAAACGCATGACAACAAAAAATAAAATAAAAGAAAGTAACCCACATGACATACTGTATGATAAAACACCCTCAGAAAAAGCTGAACTGTTAGTTGCAATAATTGACCAAATATTAGATAAGTATCTAATTAAGTAGTAATGTATTTGAAGAATAGTTACAATAATTGATCAAACACTAGGTCAGTGTTTAACTAATTATTAATGTATTTAAGGAAAATAAAAAAATAATAAAACTTAAACTGTTTTATTCAATACATATATAATATATTATAAAATTTATAGTACTAACAATCAACCTCATCAATTCCTTCTTCATCACTGCTAAAATCCATTTTATTTTCATCATCATCATCATCATCATCATCAGCAGCAGCAGCATGGAATAAATGTACTTTCATAAAATCTTTATAATATTTCCCCAAATTCAATCTTGACATGCCTCGATCCAAGTCCATTAAATCGATTTTATTTGTTAAAAATTGTTCACATAAATTATATCCATGATTATATTTTGTAATTATTGTACTATAGTCCTCTCCATTATAAAAAACGGGATCCTTTTGTTGTTCAATGGCCATTATCATTTTTAACATTTCTGTTTGCATTTCTTCCACAACATCCCTTAATCTCTCACCACTATAATTCATTTTTTTTTTCGTGTGTGTAACTATACCAACAAAATACTACTAAATTATGAAATAACATTTACCTACTTCAAATGCACCTCCAATCTCTAATTACGCGCAGGTGCGTGAACGACATCTATTAAATTCTGGCGGTAAAATCCTGAACTAAAACATCTACGCGTCTTCTTCCATGCGTAATTCCATGCACCACAGCGACATCTATTAAAAGNCATTTAAACACGTAGGTACTTGACACGCATTCGCATTATCAACTTTTAACATCGAATATCTCGGAAACTGTCCATTAGCGAACTTTAGGCCCATGAAGACTTTTGTTCCTCATAACAAAAACAAACTATTCCCAAAATTTTATTAAAATTGACCGAACGGAGTTTCCCATAAGGTTGTGAGTAGTATAGCTGGCGGGGTTTTGTGACACTTCGATGGCATGTCCATCCGAAGAGACCAAAGATAGGGGGGTCCGTGGAAGGTCGCCGAAGAGTTATCTGAAGAAGTGGTGTCGACAATGACCAGAGGGTTAGTTCTGAATTTTGCCGCCAGCATTTAATAGATGTCGCTGTGGTGCATTAATTACGCACAGAAGAAGAAGCAGTGTCGACAATGACCAGGGTGTTAGTTCTGAATTTTGCCGCCAGCATTTAATAGATGTCGCTGTGATGCATTAATTACGCACAGAAGAAGCGGTGTCGACAATGATCGGAGGGTTTAGTTTGAAATTTTACCACCTGGTTTTAATAGATGTCGCTGTGGTGCATGGAATTACGAATGGAAGAAGAAACGTAGATGTTTTAGTTCAGGATTTTACCGCCAGAATTTAATAGATGTCGTTCACGCATCTGCGCGTAATTAGAGATTGGAGGTGCATTTGAAGTAGGTAAATGTTATTTCATAATTTAGTAGTATTTTGTTGGTATAGTTACACACACAAAAAAAAATGAATTATAGTGATGAGAGATTAAGGGATGTTGTGGAAGAAATGCAAACAGAAATGTTAAAAATGATAATGGCTATTGAACAACAAAAGGATCCAGTTTTTTATGAGGGAGAGGACTATAGTACAATAATTACAAAATATAATCATGGATATAATTTATGTGAACAATTTTTAACAAATAAAATCGATTTAATGGACTTGGANCGCTGAGTCAATCACTCCTCTGTATATGTGTGCCCGGCCGTTAATGTTACTTTCCCGCGATAAACCGCGTCGTCAGATTTGAATTTCCTAGCAATTTGAATGTCGCGCCCCGCTCGGCCAATTAAATCTACCATGAATCTACCGCCAATTTGAATGCTGCGTTCTGATTGGTCGATCAAACGGTGGGGCGTGGTCTAAAAGTGGAAGGGTGGGGGTGGTCTATACCGCCGCCTTACCTACTTTCGAGAACTCAGTATTAACGAAGTTATAAGTATAAGCTCAATGTTTTTTTTTTTGAAATTAATATTTTTTATAAATTGATGCGCTTCAAAGATAACGGCGCTACCCAAAAAAAAAAAAAAAATTGGAGCTTTAAATGGTAACTAAAAATAATGTTAAATTTTAATGTATAGAACCTGCTTCATTTATATTGAAAAATATTCAAACAAGGTTTCCCAAGAATATTAAATGCGTTTTTTTTTTAAGAAACAGTTATTGTTGTAAACTTGGAAAATAAGATCTGTATATGAATTTTTAAGAATCTTAGAATTAAAAAAAAATTGTGGGCAATTCTTTGTTAACATGGGCAATTTATGCTTCAAAATTTTGAAGACATTTTAAGTGTTTCTAATTTGAATTAAACAACTTTATTGAAAAAATAGTTACGACAAAATATTAATTTAAAAAAAAGATAGTACCTATGACTCCGTTGTTATTAAATTTTCGAAAAAGTATCATAAGAATGAATAACATAACTTTTATGAGTATGAGCTCCTAAGTGTTTTACTTTTATTTAGGATTACTATCCATCATTGTAGATTAATTCATCAAAAAAAGCAAAAGTTTTTTTAAGCTGTTTCCCTTCTCGAAATGTCACCGCACATCTCTAATAAATATAGTTTAATATGATTTTAAACGGAATAAATAAAAAAAAATAATAACATGAAACTGAAAGTTAGCTTTTCAAAGTGTACGCCATCATATTGCAAATATTATATATAATAGTATTATTTGTCTTAATGGAATGTCTTTTTAACGTTTGTGCGCTCTCTTGCGGAACACCTTGTATATAGTCTAAAGTAAAGGGTAGTACTGTTGTCCGCCCATAATATGAAGAAATAATTGTATATACTTATATGATATTTTTTTGGTATGATTTTTGTATTAAAGAATTTTCAATTTTTGATTCGATCTGTCTAAATTATCCCGAAATTCATGCAACAAAATTTGGTCATAGATTCTTAAGACAAATTTAGGGGACCCGTATTTTTTCTTTTTGCCAACTGGCCCCCTCTTTCGGAGTTACAGCCCCCTGAAACCTGCCCCTAAGAAGTCTTTTTACATCTCAAAACCATGTTGTACGAAAATCAATAAATTTGGTACACAGGGGTTTTATGACATGTGGAACCTTACAGTGCTACGCTTTTTGGCGAGAAACCCCCTTAAGACACTTTTTCGTGGGCCCATATGTCTTTGGAAATAAAATTAAATACATATTAGTTTGCTAGAAAGACAAGGGGGCCCATGAAAAATTGTCTTAAGGGGGTTCCCCGCTAAAAAACGTGGCACCATCAGATTCCACATGTCAGAAAACCCCTGTGTACCAAATTTAGTGATTCTCGTACGAAAGGGTTCTGAGATATAAAAAAAAGATTATTTTTAGGGGCGGACTTCAGGGAGCTGTAACTCCGAAAGAGGGGTCCACTTGGCAAAAATAAAAAATACGGGTCCCCTAAATTTGTCTTAAGAATCTATGACCAAATTTTGTTG
>NW_019418235.1:2616-6903 GCF_000390285.2 Anoplophora glabripennis | reverse complement strand
CATGCAACAAAATTTGGTCATAGATTCTTAAGACAAATTTAGGGGACCCGTATTTTTTCTTTTTGCCAACTGGCCCCCTCTTTCGGAGTACAGCCCCCTGAAATCTGCCCCTAAGAAGTCTTTTTTATATCTCAAAACCATGTTGTACGAAAATCACTAAATTTGGTACACAGGGGTTTTATGACATGTGGAACCTTACAGTGATACGCTTTTTGGCGAGAAACCCCCTCAAGACACTTTTTCGTTGGCCCATATGTCTTTGGAACCAGAAAAATTTGGTCGCAAATTCGATTTTTTTTTTAATTATTGGTTAGCTAGAAAGTCATTGAATTTAGAAACTTTTTTGTCTCTTGATATTTGTTTCGTAAAACTCAATGTTTTTGAGGAAAATGGCGATTCACGATATGCATTCGATCACATTTTGACATTTTTTTCGAAAATATTGCGTTTTACGAAAAAAGTATAAAGAGACGAAAAATTCTCGGACTTCAGGGGGCTGTAACTCCGAAAGAGGGGTCCACTTGGCAAAAATAAAAAATACGGGTCGCCTAAATTTGTCTTAAGAATCTGTGACCAAATTTTGTTGCATAAATTTCGGGACATCCTGTACAGTGTAATCCCTAAAATGTTACTGTATTTGGGGTCTATCGAAAAGTATTTCCAAACATTTACTGTAAGCATGTGCTTGGCAGATATAATAAATCTAAAATATTTCTAAAACTCCCTTTAACCAAATATGTACACGTTTAAGAATTTGTAACAATTTTCAAAAAATTTTACACCCTGTATCTCGAAAACTAAACCGTTTAGGACATAATAGAATACTACTATAATCGGAACTATTTTTCTGAAATTGGTGTAAAGAATCACCCCAATTATTAGTCAGTAGTGACAAAAAATTGGAATTCGCAATTTGTTTATTGCATATTCTGACACGATCTGAATTACAAAAAGTTTGACTTTAGGGTAGAGAGCCACGCTTATTTCTTTTTTAATATAAGCACGGTAAAAAAAATGTTTTTCACGATAATTTTAGACAGACGCTGAATAAGTAAAACTACCTTTTGGCCTACTAACTTTTAGTCCAGTGACTGAAGCATTTTGGTTAGGTACCAATTTTTTCGGATGGAATGGATTGACGTGAAATTTTGGACTGTATCCTAGGGAATAGCCCAAGAAACAAAAGTTATATAGTGCCGATGTGTGCTTTTACCCTAGGGGTGGATGCCACCCGTTCTGGAGGGTGGGAATTTTTTTTTATTAAAAATAACCTCACAATTCGATAGAGGGACGAATTCTAAGCCAAAAAATTGTTTGTAGAGTCAATACTTTTTGTGTTGTTTGCGCCTAAACATGTTTGTATTTAGCCCAAAAAATGCATGTTTTTGAGCCATTTTTCGCGAATATTTCAAAAACTACAAGTTTTATAGGTAAAAAAAATGAACATAAGAAAAAATGAAGGTAATTAAATGACAAAGAGATTGCTTTTTTATTTTTGTAGATGGTATAGAACCTGAGTTATGACTCCCAGAAGTTGAAGTCAATTTCGAAGATAGCTATAATCGAAACGTTCAACGTCCTGTAGCGGAAAAATTGAAGGTTTTTCGAGGAAAACTTATATAACACCTACACCTATTAAAGTTATTGAAAAAACCTTTAAATTGAGTGGTGGTAGAAGTCGTTAGCATGAAAACTAATGAAGTTAACAATCAAAATAAAATGATTATCTTGATTTTTGAGAAAAAGAAAATCGGTATTAAAATTAATGACTTGACGGAAAAAAAATTCAAAGTATTCCTTTTGCAATTTACTTTATTTATGTATTAACAGTATATTCTGGGAATTTGAACGATTTTAGAAGCCTAAATTAAAAAAAAAATATATTTACTTTTGAATACAACTTTTCAATTTTTTTAAAAATCTCCTTTTTTCAAAATATTTCAAAAACTAACAAAGTTATAAAAAAAATGATAGAATAAGAAATTGTAAGCTTTTTCTTACTGAACAATTTGCTTTTTTTAAAATTTTTATACGACAAAATTTGACTGAGTTAGAAGCTCAAAACTAAGCTCCAAGACTGCCTTTCCTGAGTCCCTTTAGCTTGCAAATCTAAAAAACGAAGGGCTCAAAAAACTGCAAATCACAGAACTTAAAGTGCTTTAAATTCCCTACAAAATGGTTGTTTGAGTAAATTTATAACTTTAAAATTGTTATGGTAAAAAAATTAATCGCATTTTTTCGGTAAAATTTTCGGTGCGGGTAAATTACCATCATCTTTGTGTAATTTGGAGTACTTTTTTTTATTTTAATAATATACATACACACACGCATCCATTTATAATGTATACAATTTTTTTTTATTTGATATAAATTTATTAATAGAAAAATATTAAGAATAAATTCAATAAAATTAAAAAAAATTAATTATATCATCATACCCACATACAATTTTTAGAAAATTTTTCTGTAAGGGGTAGGGTTTTTTTATGAGAGGTAGGTCTTCCATAAGGGTTTTTTGGGCGGCTGAAAAGTTGCAATATATCATAGATCATTTGAAAACCAATAAAAAGTTTATAATTCAACATATGCCATTAAAATATCTCGACCTTTCAATAATATTCTATTTTGTTATAAGGGATGGTTTTTAAGGGTTGCAACTTTGTAATGAGTCGTAAGCTTTCTAATAAATAACAAAAGAAATGCAATACAATGTGAATGCACCAAAAGAATATTTTAAACTGTTAAAAACTTTTTTTTCTATTTTTCTGCACATGGAAGGTTAGTTTTTAAGGATTTTTAAGGGTTGAAAATTAAATTTCATAAATTATATTAAAAAACATGAAAGGAACTTTATNTTAACCTGGTACGTCTTTCACTAATAGTTTGCCCACATTTTGAAAAAATTCTCTCTGATGGGACAGATGTAGCTACAACGCAAAGTCTCTTTTTCATTACTTCATATAGTCTTGGATATACGGCTTTCCTTTGCAACCACCACAGCAATGGATCAGAAGTTCTTTTGAGTAGAGGTTCCTGTATATATCTATTTACTTCCACAATACTGGCAACAGTAGTATTCTCATTTTTTGTCAAACATTCCGTTTTTCTATCATATTCGTCCCAAATAGACGATTTCCTAACAGAAGTTATATTTTCCTCTGAAATATTTTCTTCGTTAACTTCTTCTACAGTCACTAATACAGGAACGGAATTACAAAGTTGAATGACGGAATTNTAATTAAATTTCATAAATTATATTAAAAAACATGAAAGGAACTTTATGCAACATATTTGAACATGAATTGAATCTTTAAAATACGTAAATCTGCGATTTTCGCATTTTTTTCGTACAAGGGTAGTTTTCATCCCCTAATAGTAAAAACGCACACATCTAGACAATATAACTTTTGAAGTGGGGGGTCAGATGAGCTTGTATGTAAATTTTCAGAAAAATCCATGCTATCCGAAAAAAATGGGAGCTTTTACTTTATTTCCGCCTTCAGTGACTGGACTAATTATGTACCTACCAAATTTAATCAATTGCTTTTAATGTAGTTTTCTAATTGTTAGTTCCATATACGTTATTTTTTACTGGAATTAATCTTTATAAACCGTTAGATAAATTTGCAATTCCGACTGTTTTCGTCAGATACAAACGCGAAGCGAGAGCAACTGTGACATTGCAAAAATCGGACGGAAAAACCGGGCGATAAGATGGTACTTTCAATGGACGTACCGAGGGCTTTTGTGCCGTGGACTCTGCAGTGGAAGGACAGCCGGGGCCACTGTCACCTACAGGGAGGTCCTCGTTCATAACGGCGGTAACGTTGTAACGGAATTCCGGGAAGTCGTCCAGCGTCGTGCTGGGGGAGTCTTGGGGGGTGGCGGCCGTGTGCGTTATAATCGGCGGAGATTGCTGGAAAAAAGTCGTTCTTAAATATTTATGAGTAGAGAGCGGACGATGTGTGTCTTTAACCCGAAGAATAAGTCAAATTTTGGTAGAGATGTGTACGCGTTCAAAAATGTATTGTGTATAAACCATGCAAAATATAATTATTATGTATAGCAAATATATCGTATTATCCTCGCGAAGATTTGTACCCTTTATTTAAAATCCATAAATCATGTGAACAGGTTAAATAACGAGAAAATAATTAAGTTAATTTAGTTCTAAAGAAATGAAATGACACTCGCGCCCATCTCTAGTCTATCCGTCGACATCGGTTGCGTTTATCGAATTCCTATTGGTCAGAATTCAAACTGCAGCCCTGTTATGAATGGAGCGTG
>NW_019418235.1:0-2344 GCF_000390285.2 Anoplophora glabripennis | reverse complement strand
TGCAGCGTTATCAGTTACTGCAGCAGATATTTTTTTTTCTAAGCCCCATTCCGTAAGCACTCGTTTAGTTTCTTTTGCCAGATTGTCTGCAGTATGTCGTTCAGAAAACTGAAAACAGTCCAGCAAAAAAGATTTCATTTCACAATTATTATCATCTTTTATAAAATGTACAGTAATAGCTAAATAGCTGTCATTGCTCAAAGAAGTCCAGGCATCTGTAGTTACTGAGACTGCAGTGACATCATTAATTTGACTTCTCACCTTTTCCAATAGTTTGTTGTATGCCAATGGTAACAAACTACCTGAAATGGTTTTTCTTGACGGAAGCTTATATGAGGGATTTAGCATATTTATAAAAGTTTGGAATTCTTTATTTTCGACTATACTCAGTGGCTGATACTCAGATGCAATCATTTTTACTAATTGAAAATCTAACTGATTAATTTTATTTTGCGAAAGAGGTCTACGGAAGAAGTCATCAGTCATTTTTTGTTGCATATATTTAGGTCTCTTAGGTAAATTTGAACTATTCGATGTACTGGGATTTGAGATAATACTACTACTTGAAGTACTGGCACTTGAGACAATAGTACAACTACTTGAAGCACAGGGACTTGAGCTAATAGTGAAAGTTGAGGCTGTTGAAAATTCATTATTACCAAGAGGTGTTTCATTTTGTATATCAATTCTCGAATTTTCATATTGCACAGTATGATGTTTATTTCATAAGTGTCGAAGTAAGTTGGCTGTTGCGCCACCTTTAATTGAAAATATAGTTGAGCAGTAGTTGCATTTTGATTTATCTGTTGAAATTTTCGTAAAATGATTCCAAATATTACTTCTTGTTCTGTTAGTATTCATTTTTGTGTACCTGTTATTAATTTTATTATATTTATAACAAAAATAAAATTGTAGATAAAACTACTTACCCTGTACTATGTGTATAAACAAGTTTATGAAATAAAAAATAAATATGTACGTGTATATCTATCTGAATCTGAAATTATGTGCGTGCAACAGAGGTTCTTATTGGATAGTGTTCTTCTGTTATTCTAGGAAGGATTATTTAAGAGTTTTATATCGAAAGTAAACGATAAATGACGAGCGCGCACCGAATCGCTTGTACGAATTTTAAACGTGAAGCTTGTGGTAAATAATACGAGATTTGAACATAACGGAATCCTTCTTAGCTCTTACCCGTACTTATCGTACCGTACCCGTACCATACCGTATTTGATACTACTACACTGCGCACCTGCGTACGGAGTTTTTGGTCTAACCCACTCCTAGCAGCGATGTATTGCATAGCATTACCAGCTGTCTAGTACGAAATACGAAAGTTTCGTTCATTTGAGAGTCGTATCATCTGACTCCCACCAAAGATTCGTATCGTTTATACGAATTATACGGATACTACCCATCTCTAGCCTGAGTAGAGCTGGGTCGCTCGTTCATTTTGGATGTGTCGGCACGTGCGGCACAACTCATTTAAGTGTGCCGTTCATGCGAGTCGTTCATTTGAACGACACATGCAAGATGTTGAATGTTGACTATGCTGACAATTGCATAAGTAAACACTCGTCTATTGCTCACTCCTGCTCTTTCGAGTTGTGGCTGTGCCTAATATGCACAACTGGTGGGAGGTTGCACTTATTCAGAAAATGTTTTGACAAGTAACAAAATCGTGTTTATTACAAATGACCCTATTCTTTACACCTTCCTTCGCCTTCATATATAAGGATGGCTAATCGATTTTATGTTCTTTTTTTAGAACTAGGAAAACTCCACCTAAAAAAAAACAACTATTTCTCTCTCTATTATTATTTTCTATATAATTTAACAACTCTTATTTGTTACAAGTCGTAGCATCATCTGTTCCGTGTGAGAGGATTTTTTCCAAAGCAGGGCAAATTGTTACTGCTAAACGAAGTAGTTTACAAGGTGAAAAAGTTTCTAAAATTATATTTTTAAATTATAATTTGTAATAGGTATCTACATAATTTGCAAAAATTTTTTTAACTATTACCTATAACTGCGTTTGAGATGATTTTGTTAATTTAATTATTTTTTCGTTTATTTATGCCTAGGAGAAATAAACTTTATTCTATTTTTAAAATCTTGATAATAATTTATTGCAGTTTTAAACAATTATATATCCTATTAAAATATTCTACAGTATTCTAATAATAAACATTTATTTTTACATTTGCGGCTCACTTATTCCTAAATTATATTTCTGTCGTGACAGTCATATGGAGAATTCACACATACACATATGTAGTCCAATCGTGAGTCGTGGTATTTACCTCTGACTCTGGAGCTGGAGTGGAACAATCGAGCTCGG
>NW_019418234.1:4848-18601 GCF_000390285.2 Anoplophora glabripennis | reverse complement strand
GGTAGAATGTTCCATTTTTGTGTAAAATCAGTTTAAAAATAATGTTACATGTCTTAACCACCGGGAATATTATTTGACAAAGTAAAAAAAAACAATTGAAATTATTAAATAGTAATACAATAAACTAATAAAAATAATTGAAAACCGCACTATTAATAAAACTTAACTTTATCTCAATAGTAATTTTTATAGCAAATGTTCAAAAAGATTTGCATTTTACCGAATACATTTTTCAGCTCGACGTCGAATTGCCCGCGAAGACCTCGAAACTTCAAAATTATTTTGTCTGATCTGATATGCAGTCAAATGAGTCCTCTGCTGTAATTCTTCCAAAGGATTTATTTCTGTAGCGTAAACTACAACCTTCTTCCTAGCCCGCATAAAGCAATTTAGAGGATTTAGGTCTAGAGATCGAGGTGGTCATGGAATGGGGCCACCTTCTACCTATCCACCTGCCAGGAAAATGATCGTTTAACCAATTTATGACATTATGGGTAAAGTGAGGCGGGGCCCCATCTTGTTGATAGTGTAACGTTAAGCGTACGTTTAATGGTGTGTCATTTTTCAGAAAGTTTGAGAATCCTTCTGTATTCAGACAAACGGGGAACTGAATTTGTTCAAATAGCTGGTCTCCTAAAATTCCTGTCCACATATTTGTTGCAAATCTATTTTTAAAATTTGCTTCCCATATTGTCCGCGGTTTTCGTCTGACCAGAAATGGGTATTATCAATATCTGATAGCTCTACATTCGTAAAATGTTGCATTTTCGACTGATAACAATTCGCAAAAAGTAAATAATTGAACTATCAATGCCAATGACGCCAAACGCATTTTTATTATTCAAAACCTGCGACGATAAAAAATATTGACAATTTCGATTTACATAATATGTATTTACATATATATATATATATATATATAACATTATTTTTAAACGGATTTTACACAAAAATGGAACATTCTACCAATATGGACCAAGAGTAGGTAGAGCTCGTTTGGGTCCCAGGCCATATGGGTATCCCTGGTAACGAGANACACAAAAATGGAACATTCTACCAATATGGATCGAGAGTAGGTACCTTTTTTTTACTAAAAAACTCTAAAATTTCATACTTTTCAGTCAAAAGTCAAAGCATAAAAAAGTTACAATAAATTTTACTCCCCTCCTCCCACTGTTGGAAAGTATGTGATGAAAATTTGTAAATTTCGTTTTAGTAGCGAACTGAGCACATAAGAGTTAAGCTAGTTACCAAATTTCATAAATTTATCTCAACTGGTTTCGGAGTCATTTAGAAAAACTCATAATCAGAGTGGCCCCTTTAAGTGGCTATAACTTCCTTAGGAAGAATTTTTGGACTCACGTTATCCTTTTCGACACCCTGTAGAAATATTGCTTCCTAATTTCGGGACATCCTGTATAAGGATCAGTTGTGACATGAAAATCATATTGTTGGACGTCGACAGTAGATTCCACAGCGTTTTTGGACATTAGAATATCTCTGGTATAATTCCTTCACACATCCTTTTTTCTTTACAGATGTCGGAAAACTATGTGTTTAAGAAGTTTCTAAAGTCTAGTGAGTAGACATCTTAACATTCAGTGCTGATAGATATTTATAATATACAAATATTTTAATTTTAGAGATATAAATACAGTCCAACTTACAGATTCACATTTTGGAGGCAGAGTGGAACCAATTGCATTTATTTTAACCACAATAAACAATTAATATAAGAGGATTCATAAAACAAAGAGTGATTTTCCGATGTTCCGGGTTTTTGCCTATTTTATGGAAACACAATTTCAAAATAGTTTACCAAATTTTATAATGATGGAACTGATCCTTTTGGCACAAGGGTTTCATTATTTTTTAAAATATTTTTCGTAGGTGGCAGAATATCATAATATAAAGAAATTCAGACAAATGTTTTTTTAGACAAATAAAATAATGTTCTATATTAAATGGTGCCAATAAATATAGACGTTTTGAGTACAAATAATTGTATATGACTGCTTTTTTTTTTTAAGAAAAATTTTGAATATTACGAAGAAATTACTTGGTATTTTTATTAACTTACTGAATAATGGAGGGTATATGAATGAACTAAAATTAAAATATCAATAATACGAGCAATTGAAGTTGCAAGACCGTTACTGAAGTTCAGTCGGAGAAATATTAGAAATTTCTATTAATTAGTTGATTGATGAAAACTAATTTTTTTTTTTTGACGATACCAATATTAATAGTTTATTTCTGTTTATTTAGAGATATGCTTGTTATACTTAAAGTTAATAATTTTTATTGTATTTCATTTTGAACTAATAGCTATATGCCAAAAATTGACGAAAGTTACCGTTTTATTTAAAAAATAAGTGTAGGTACACCTAAAAATGAATCATATTATCAGGTAATAATGAGATAAAGAAGATGTAATGTTTATTTTTAAGGCGCTTAAGTGGTTACAGGTATAATTGATTACAAATCTAGAAAATTCCATAAAGAAGCAAAATTAGACACAACACCAAAGTAGCTTTTATAGCATAATTTAGAAGCAATTGTCACATAAGATATGTACCAATGGTGCACATTTCTTTTACGATTTAGTTACTGTTAACAAAATTATAATTTAAAGTACGATGCTTTTTCGAGTTATGCCGAGGTTACTGCCATTTACAGAATTACCTTTCATTTCCCCAGCTAGGGGAATCTGCCCTTGTTGCTCGCGGGTTCTAGTCTATAGAAGCGGACCAGTTATTAGAATCTCTAATTTCTCTTTATCAGCTGATAAAGAGAAATTACCTGTTTTGTTACTTACGTCGCATGTCTATAAAAACTGAAGGAACTAGTGACTTGCCACAGACTTTTCTTTTTCTTCAGTAAATAAATTTTATTTTCTCTTCAATTGTTGCAACAACATGATTGTTTCTATTTTATTCAATTAAATACGAAAATCTTTTTTACGTACTGTTTTTTGTTGGAGATGGTTTTATGTGTGATTCGGTTTATTCGAAAGACTCGACCTAGAAACAAGTGCGTGTTTGATTCCTATTCCAACTCAATAATAAATAGACAGCCGCTTCAAATTCAGGACATCAGAAGGGCCCCTCAAGAACCTAGTGAATTTCAACAGTAGTAAGCCATCTCCAACCCTTTTATTTGCTTATCTAACCGTTCATACAGTTCACCACTCTTAATAACGGTGGCGTTAAATTTCAATAGGTTTTATAAAAGCTTTCACATTTTACATATTGTACGCTGATTTTCAATTTTATTTTTAGAACACGAATTTCAAAGAAAACTTCTTTGAAATTCGTCTTCTTTCTTCTTTCATAATTATTATGTTACAGATTTAGGGAATATTTTAGTGCCTTGATACAATATTGCTTTTCCTTTTTTTATCAAATAATTTCTTCAAGGACCTAGATGTTATGCAACATTGTAACAACAAAAATAAGGTGCTTTATCGACTTTGACAACAACTGATATCTAACGTCTTCATTGTATACTTTCTTCATTCCATTATGATAACAAAACAAATATTTTGTTTAGTAATTGCGAGTAGGTATAAGTTAATCACAATCAAACTGCTTTTGACCAGATTGCACCTAATAGAAAATGCGCAGCATATACAGGGTGTTAATGAATAGGTGTTACAAACGGATATGGTATGTAAAAAATCCAAAAATAAGTGCAGTTTACTTAATAAACATATGTCCTAAAGCGGCTCATTTTCGAGATACAGGGCGTTGAAATTTAAAAATAATAAACTATTTTTTCCTGTAGCTCCGGTATTAGTTAATATTTCTTTATCAAACTCAACAGACAGATTTACTAGCTTAAAGGATGCATAAATATGGCAGAAACCATTTATTGGCTTCTTCTAGTGGCGTGCGATAGGTGTCGTTTCACCTTTTATCCCCCCTAAATTGTGCGGCACTGTACAAATATTAGTTTTTCGTATGTTTTTGAATTTGCTAGTATTTTTTACGTAAATAATGTATACTTGTTAGACTTCCATAAAATGAGTATTATCAAGTTATTAACATTTACATTACTGAGGTCACCTTATGCTCCAAAAACTATGTTTTTCTATGCTATGCTAGTTTTCGAGATACAAAAAGTTAAAGTTGTTTAAAAGGTATTTTTATTTTGCACAAAAAAATTACAGTAAATGCTCAAAATTACGGCCACCAGTAGCGATACAAGCGTTAATTCTTCGAAGCATATTTGTGTACATTCGGTCAAAAGTGCCAGGCGTCGTTTCGATCTCCTGCGCTGCAGCTAGAATGCGTGCTACCAAATCTTCTTCTGACTCAACAGGAGTTTCATAAACTAGACTCTTCATATGGCCCCACAAATAAAAGTCAAGCGGGGTCATGTCTGGGGAACGTGGTGGCCACGCCATAGGTCCTCCACGGCCAATCCATCTTACACCGAATTGTTGATTAAGGTGATCTCGGACAACAAGCGAAAAGTGCGCTGGCGCACCATCATGCTGCAGCCACATTTCCTGTCGAATGTTCAATGGCACATTTTCTAATAATTCTGGAAGTACTTGTTGTAGGAACGTTAAATAAATAGGACCTGTAAGACGATTTGGAAGAAGGTGCGGACCAATTAAGCGCCCGTCAATTATACCAGCCCAGACATTGACGCCAAACTTCTGCTGAAATCTAGTGGAGCGAATGGTGTGAGGGTTTTCTTCAGCCCAGACATGGTTGTTGCGAGAATTAAAGATCCCTTCTCGTGTGAAGGATGCTTCGTCTGTAAAAAGCACAAACCGCGGAAAATTTGCTTGCAACTGACACTGTTGAAGAAACCAATGGCAAAAGTTTAGTCGTGGCTGAAAGTCGGCGGGAGTTAAAGCTTGAACCTTTTGTATATGATAAGCGTGAAGCTGTTGCTCGCGTAAAACTTGCCAAACGCTTACATGGTTTACATGCATATTCTGAGCAATACTTCGACTGCTGGTGGATTGGTTTTCTTCTATCCTATTAAGAACTTCTTCTTCGAACCTTATCGTTCTGCGGTTTCTCCTTACCCCGCAGTTAACCCTATTTGTTGTAAAAGTTCCTGTTTCCTGCAACCTGCGAAACACTCTTCCAAATATCTTATGTGAAGGGGTTGGACGATTTGGAAATCGGATTGAGTATAACCGACGGGCAGCCCTGCCATTACAACGCGCTTGACCGTACATTAATATCATGTTTGCATAATCAGCAGAAGTATATTCATTCATGATGTATGAATGTTTTAAACGAATGGATAAAGATATCTATCTAATAATTAAAACTTACAAACTAAACTTTACACTAAAATAACAATAATAATTAAAAACTGCCTCGTTTCACAATCGAAAATAATTTGACATTAAAATACAAGTAATGTCAACGGCAAATGTTTTTTTTCCAACATTTTAAACTTGCTTGAGGAATACGGAAACCTTGAATGTTTTGTATCTCAAAAAGAAAAAGCGACACATGTATGCATTTACTAAACAATTTCGTGAAAAATTTACTCAACATGTCACTTTTTAAAAATTTTTGGTTTTTGGAGCATAAGGTGACCTCAGTAATGTAAATGTTAATAACTTGATAATTACTCATTTTATGGAAGTCTAACAAGTATACATTATTTACGTAAAAAATACTAGCAAATTCAAAAACATACGAAAAACTAATATTTGTACAGTGCCGCACAATTTAGGGGGGATAAAAGGTGAAACGACACCTATCGCACGCCACTAGAAGAAGCCAATAAATGGTTTCTGCCATATTTATGCATCCTTTAAGCTAGTAAATCTGTCTGTTGAGTTTGATAAAGAAATATTAACTAATACCGGAGCTACAGGAAAAAATAGTTTATTATTTTTAAATTTCAACGCCCTGTATCTCGAAAATGAGCCGCTTTAGGATATGTGTTTATTAAGTAAACTGCACTTATTTTTGGATTTTTTACATACCATACCCGTTTGTAACACCTATTCATTAACACCCTGTATAAAAGCAATATAAATGATACAGTTTATTTCTCAAGATACATTAGTAATTAACCAATGGAGGTATAGCGTACACGTCTATAATTCTTTCTCGTTTGAGGTAGTCTCTTGGATTCGTCTGCATTTCAAGTGTATCGTTGATGTTCAAATACACCAAATTATTTGGACTAACTTTCTCCCACGTCACGTTACCCATTAAACTGTCCACTTCTGGAGTTGGGTTTCTAAAGTAAATCATGCATAAATATTATTTCATGCGATTCTGATCATAAGTACTCACAGGTATTTGACAAAGTTTGACCATAGGGTTAACAAACGGTGACGTGTCTTAACATCTTCTGAATCATCAGGAGATACATAAGGATATCCATAAGGAGATCCATAAGGAAATCCATAAGGAGATCCATTAGGAGATCCATAAGAAAGGTGCGCGTCCCATAAATAACACAATTCTTCAGCGTGACCAACACCTCGAACACCTGAAATCAGATTATGTGGTAGCTTGCAGATATTCATTGTTAATATAGAAAATATTGACCGTGTATGTGACTGATTTTTGAATTCGAATGGAGTCTTTATTTTTAGACATCGTTGCACAAATTCATGAATTCTTCACAGTTTCCTTCCATCCATGAATTATAAGGGATGAAAAGACAAATTTTACTTAAACCATTAATAATAAATACCATGTCCAATTTAAAATCATCTTTCTATATGACAATCTTTATTTATTTATTTGTCTTATACATGGTGTTGCATGACGTACTGAACATATTGAAGATAGAAGTTCCTGAGGTCACGCTGAATAAAAAAGTTACATGGGATCAATTCTCCAGGGTTGTCGAGTTTTAGTCTTTTGAAATTTATAAATAAGTAGGTACTTATCTTACTTAATCTCCGGGTCGTTCCATATAGTATACGTACGTTTCTCCCTGGTCGGCGTGTATACCCATCAGATCGAGAAGCGTTGTATACTGAGAGTCCGACAACATCGGTCACCAGGACGTATAAAATTAGAGGCCAGTACGAATTGTAAGGCGAAATACTTCGGATCCCGTTTTACCATCCTATTTTTCCGCCTTGCACCGCCTGGGTTTTCTTCGCTGGTTATTGCTACCGCTTACTGCTTACCGCTTACCGCATACTAATTTTGCATTGCTTGCTAGGACGTAATACCGATATTTGACCGCCGACCTGTTTAAAATAACTCCGAAATAATTCCGAATAAATTTTGATTTATTTTCAGAATCAGCGGGGACCAGTAAAAACGTCTGCAAATAATTTACTATCTTTCTTTTTCAGACCGTTTAAATTCACCATGTTCTTTGTTACTTAAAAACCGTCTACTATTGTAGAGTAATAAATATTTTGTTTTTGAGTCCGTTCGTAAATATTTACTTCTTTTCAAAGGTGATAAATAAAATTGTAAAAACCAAGAATTACAACGTTTTAGTTTTGTCTCTTTAACACCGATTTTATATATAATTATTGTTTGATAAATTTGTAAATAGTTTGTCACTTAGTAGTGGGTAGGAATAAAATTTACACAATTTGTATTTGTACTAGGTATTAATATTTTCCCTTTTGAATAAATCTAGTAAAACTTAATAGGTTTATTTCTTTCACCGTCGAGGTAAAACGATAACATTCCGAAACCACAAAAACGCTGATATCGTTTTGTAGAGCTCCCGTTAAATTTCATATTTAAAATAAAACTACACTGAGAAAACTACTCTCTGCCGTACTCTCTGCCGTTTTCTCCTAAAAGAAATTCATTTGACCCCTGGAATTTATTTTCTTCACTGTAGCTACCTGTGCACTTTACTCTAAACCGAGGGTAAGGGTTACGTGGAGTTTCCCCCACGTAAAATTTAGGGAAACTGGCGCCCGAGATTAAAACCGACTATATAAGTTATTAACTAACATTACCGTTTAGAGTCCAGTCCGAGGAATAGAAAACCTTTCCGAAAAATTAAATTACAGGGGGTGTACACACCATAGTTAAAAGTAATAAAAATTTACACCGAACGATCCACAGAGAGAGAACCGAGGAAAAGTGCGTCACAACCTACTAACATAACTTTCCAGCTTTCATTAGGATACTCTTTCATTAGTCGAATAAAATGAGCAGGAGCTAAATCATGTTGTAATATCATTTGTAATCTTGTAAATATAGGAATATCTTCCAATAGACCTGGCAATTGATTATGTAAAATGTTGGTGTAAACTTATCCTATATTGCGCTCTTCAAAAAAGAAGGGTCCAATTATTTGATTATCAATTATTATGAGGAAAACCTGGGACAACTATTTGCCTAAGGAATAACCCTTCTCGATTGCTCTCTATGTCCTAACGTTACATCGTATAAGTATTTGTTAACATTGCTTGAATACAGAAAGCTTACCTGCAATTTCTAAATCCTTCATACCTCCCATATTGCCTTGGTATGAAAACTGGTACATATAAACGTCGGTATAGTTGGATTGTAACTTTGCATGCCTAATAGATGCGGTTATAAACGACTCATCACTATAAAACTAAAGGAAAGTTTTATTATATTATCAATCATTCGTTTCAATTATTTGTATGCTCTTTAAACGTTGAAAAGGTTAATATGCAGCGACACATTGTGAAAACAAGTTCTTTTTTGTAAGATAGTTTGAGAAAACGATTTGAAGTTGTGATTTTTCTTTCGTTTTTAGATGTCACTTTAACGGAACATGGTAAAACGAAATTACTGTAATTTCTGGCAGGCTTCTCATTTTTTTTTTTGGAAGTAAATTTTTTTTTTCGTTATTGAGGAATGTTTCCTTCTAAACAATGTAGTAACAATTTCAACAAACACATGAAAAGCAGCTTAAACAATATATGGATGTTACCTTCACTACTTGCCCAGGATCTTCTTCGAATGTTCCATCGGTGTAAATTTGTCTCAGTCTAGAGCCAACTGTCAGTTTGTTCTCTTTGGTCATATTGAACTTGTTCCTAATGAGGTTGGATAAATCACTGTCGAAATATTTCGCACGCGCCTCAACCTCTGAAGGATCTTAAAAAAACGGTTGACATTTGTATCAAATAATAAGACATTTGAATAAGTCTTCGTAATCTTACCACTTTTCAAAAAAAATAGTGCCTCTTCAGAGTTAAAGCCAATAATTATGGGAATTTGGTTTATGTTTCCTGTTCTAATATCTTCATGAAATAAACCCGTGAGGAGTGCTCCATCTAGACTAGCGTCCTCAATTACAGGCAGCCATATTAAACCTTGGCCTTCCATTAACTCAGACTCTTTTCCAACAGCAGCCTATGCAAATTTTGGTTTTAGTGTATGATCTATATTTGGTATTTAACTTCTCATCACCAATTCATTCAACTTACAGTAACTGAGTTGTCGTTTATGTCGGAAGCAGGAAGGCTTTGCAACAGTTGCAGTAATTCCGTTGAATTATCCGAAGTGAAACTTGGAACCAAACTTCGAGCTAATTCGAAAGCGTAGAATCTTGCATAGTCTTGATGTGCCCACTGACTCATTGAGGTACCACTTTGTAAAATCGCACCTCTGAATAAGCCTTTATTCCGTTGACTTACTAACTGTAATCCCACAGATGCTCCTCCGGCACTCTCACCAGATATCGTAATTTTTTCGGGGTCCCCACCAAATAAATCGATATTATTTTTAACCCACTGAATGGCAAAATGTTGATCTTTTAATCCCAAGTTTCCTGGTATGACTCCGTCTTCTGTTGTCAGAAATCCTGAAAGAATATGAATTGAGACTTTGGAATAAATTGGGAATAAGATTATCTAATTATATTATGTTAATGAAATAATGAAAAAGAACATTAAAAGATATAAAAGAAGAAATTAAAAAAAATAGAAAGCTATAAAAAATAAATATGTGGAAATTAAAATCAAAAGTAAATAAATAAAAAAGTGCTACAATTTTTAATGAAGTAACATTCGAGAAATGACCTACAAGGACTCACTCAGGGATTTACTGTTAAATACAGGGTGTCTCATAATTAACTGCCAACCCTGAACAGGCCGATTCTATGATCAAAACTAAGTAAAAAAGTTCATATGAACATGGGTCCGGAAATGCTTCCTAAGGGCACAGGGACCCATTGAAGAGGGAGGAATGGAAATCATTTTTTTGCAATATCTCTCAATCGCGTTGTGATAAATGAATGAAATTTGGTATACACAGCTAAATTTTGATGAGCAATTTGATGGACTAATCCAATTATTTCCACAAGGTCCATTGGGGTGGGTACGGGGGGACCCTTGGTACCTTGCGTGTGTTACTTTTTCATCTTTGACTTTTTAACTAATTGGACAGCAAATTCCGTTTTCCCGAACTGTTTTACGTTAAAAAGGTACTCTTGTTTCAAATCGTTATCTTTAACGGTTTCTGAGAAAATCGCTCTTGAATTAATCCCACTTTGGTCAATTTCATAGTAATTTAAACAAAAAATAATAATAATAATTTTCCTTTCCTCTCTTTTCCATTTAAAGGATTAATTTTTATTTAATTTAATTTTTTATTATTATTTTTTTATTAAAATTAGATTAAATTTAAACAAAAAAATTTTTTTTGTTAAATTACTATGAAATTGACCAAAGTGGGATTAATTCAAGAGCGATTTTCTCAGAAACCGTTAAAGATAACGATTTGAAACAAGAGTACCTTTTTAACGTAAAACAGTTCGGGAAAACGGAATTTGCTGTCCAATTTGTTAAAAAGTCAAAGATGAAAAAGTTACACACGCAAAGTACCAAGGGCCCCCCCGTACCCACCCCAATGGACCTTGTGGAAATAAATGGATTAGTCCATCAAATTGCTCATCAAAATTTAGCTGTGTATACCAAATTTCATTCATTTATCACAACGCGATTGAGAGATATTGCAAAAAAATGATTTCCATTCCTCCCTCTTCAATGGGTCCCTGTGCCCTTAGGAAGCATTTCCGGACCCATGTTCATATGAACTTTTTACTGAGTTTTGATCATAGAATCGGCCTGTTCAGGGTTGGCAGCTAATTATGAGACACCCTATATATCACTGAGGAGAACATTTTAAACTGTTCGTACTCGGTATTGGTAAATAAATGACATTGCAATGACTGGTTTATTCAAGGTACATAAAAATTTAGATTTGATAAAATTTCAGCTTTCAGTACTTTCAATTTAATTTTATATAATTCCATAATAAACATTTCACATATATTTGTAACCTATGTCATTAAGAAAAAAACGGAATAGCAAGTTTCCTAATATTTTCTAATACATATCCTTGTGGTATACACGACGTTGCAATATATTAAAATGATAATTATTTGAGATAAAGTTACCAGAGGGTTAGAGAAACCAAAATTTGAGAGCTTATTGAGCAAAAGATCTAAATTATCAAATGCTGTAGTGAAATCAAGATATATTGTATTCGTTGAAGAAATTTGGCTCAAATTGAATCTCAAACATAAAATTTGTTTGTCTCTTTACCTTTGTAAAAATCGTGCCAAAAGGAGAACTTAGATTTTTTTATAAAGAAAACATTGAATCATGATTTAAAAATTCAAATATTTTATAATCATTGTACCGAGAGATCCAGAATGATTGAAGTGTTTGGAGATCACAGCCTGTGCCTGTCTCTGTCAATACTACAGATTTTCATATTATGCTAAAGATGGTGTTAGAAACAGGCTGCGTTCCCCAAACGCTTCAATCATTCTGGATCTCTCTCAATATGATTGTCATCGGATTATATAGTTTACTTACATCAGTTTGTATCTACTGAATTCGGATATAAATATGTGTGCCAGTGGCGGAGATACTGGGGATTACTTACACCAAAAACCTTAGAAATTGGACGCTTGTAAAAATCGTGCCAAAAGGAGAAATTAGATTTTTTAATAAAGAAAACGTTGAATCATAAATTAAAAATTCAAATATGTATCTTATAATCATTTGTACATGATTGACACCGGTCTATACTCGTATATATGTAGTTACTTACATCAAGTTTGTATCTGCTAAATTTTTATATAAATAGTGAATGTTTATTTGAGTATTATTTATTGTTAAAGAATGGAAAACGTTAACATTTATTCAAATGCTGATATTCTAAATTTATTTTTTATTTATGGAGAGTATCACAAGATAATAAATACATCTTGCAGAGTATCTAATGAGAGTGCACTCATGACTACCAATCAGTAGGGATAAATTAAAAATAATTTTAATAAAATAACAGAATTAAACTACGTAATACGAATAATAATTATTTTCAGAAATCTAATTAATTTACTCGAAGTGACCGCCATCTACTTGTAAACAGTTGTGTATCCTTCTTGTTACCCCATCTGTAATAGCTCCGGATATTTTGGCAGCAGGTAAAGTTTCAAAGGCTTATACTATACTCTTGTGTTTTTTCTAACGTGCTATAGAATTTTACTTTCAACAATTTCTCTATCTTTTAATTGTTCATCTAAATCATCCAAGTATTCAATTTCATCTTGAGAATCACTATATATTTCTGTTCTCATTCTTTGAAATATAAAATTTTATATTGTAAAATTATTAACGGATTTATTTACAAATTTCTCAATACGCGTTATAGATGATTTAGCAATAGTCCAGGAAAATTAGACGAAAATAGGGCCGAACTTCGGAATTGCATATAGAAGGTTCGATTTCGAAGGGACAAAGTGCGTTCTCTGCGTAATTGCATGTACATCAAAGTCTACAACGTCTCATGCGGCGCTAATTTGTTTATTTATAAATAATCAATTATTATTAACAAATAATCGTATTTCGGATATTACGTGGGGTGGAAACGGCCAATCTTGATGCGGTAAAGCTTATTCTTCTTCTTATTAGTTGTACTTTAACTGTAAAGGACCCCCACCGATCAATACCGATAGCGATATTTGTTTATCGGTTTTTATTTGATTGTTATAAACAAATTAGACGTGATATCTGCGGTAGGGAGTAGGACTAGCCGATTTGGACGGGATGAACGTGGTTTTATATAGAAAGTTCAAGACCCTAACGCAGGAAGTGAATTCTCAAAAAACTGAAGACCATATAGAACATGAATCATTATGAATAAATGTTATCCACTTCTCTTTAATTAAAAATTATCCATTCTAAGTCTTAGTTACAGATTACACGTGTAATTTTTTTATAATGATTAATTAGTAAAAAGAAACAAATGAAGATCATTTGGAACTTAACGGTTTTGGAATATCCCGGATGATGATCAAAGTGACTTATTCCATAAAAATCAGACTTTTCTCGTCCAGCTCAGAGATAACAGCCCGAATTTGTATATACTAATTCATTGAAGATCATTGAACAAATGAAAATCAGTCTTGTAATCCAAGTACGAGAAGAGCGTCGATTACCGCGTGAAAATCCCCCTCTCCCAGTCCGATTGCCTAATTTGCTCTTAATGATTGAATAAAAATCAATAAACAAATGAAGATCGGTGGGAGTCTCCCAAAGTTAAGGTACAACTAATCAGAAGAAGAATGGGCTCTACCGCATCAAAATTGGCCTTTTCCAACCCACGTAATATCCGAAATACGCTAATTTGTTAATAATAATTGATTATTAATAAATAAACAAATTAGCGCCGCATGAGACGTTGTAGACTTTGACCTACATGCAATTACGAAGAGAACGCACTTTGTCTCATCAAAATCGAACCTTCTTTATCCAATTCCGAGGTGAAATGCTAATTTTCCTGGACTA
>NW_019418234.1:0-1755 GCF_000390285.2 Anoplophora glabripennis | reverse complement strand
CGTGTATCCATATTAACACCGGTAATGGGGTTTGTGAAGTGTCTCCAGGTTTCTAAAAGAAAATCTGTATCGATAATGACGATATTTGAAAAATAACAGTAAAGTAAATGCAACTTTAATATTTTGGGACGTATAATATTATTGGAACTAGACTTGTATCAATCACATTTTTGCATAACTTTATTATTATTAAAAAATAAATGTTTTTGGCCAGGAATGCACCCGCTCCTTAACCTCATAATTATCCATATTTTATTTTTTTCTTTGAATCTAAGCAAATAGTAGTAATAGGCATCAGCTAAAAGAGTGTGATAACAATAACAAAACAACAAAATTTTTTATATTAAAATGACTGCAATATCAGTTAATTGTAATTATTCTTACCAGAGGAGTGTAAACATTCAAGTACAAACAGTCTTCCGTTGGGTTTAATCCGGGAAGGGGTACATGGACGGCTCCACTTTGGTAACAAATTTTTTCATTTTTCGTGGTGTTTAATATTCCTTCCCATTTTGCTGGCGCTACAGGTGCCTAAAAGTGAATTGAAACATTAAAAATAAAAAGTAAAAATATATATAGGTATGTCTTCGTCCTTACTTGAAATCTTAATTCGCCTATAGGTGGAGCTGCGTATGGTATTTCTTGAAATGCATAAAAAGCATTGTCGTTTGGAGACTGCAGGGTTTGACCTCTTATTTGTCCCTTTGGTAAAGTGACAAGTGTCGGGTCATCTACCTATTTATTAACAAATATGTGATATTTGTGGTACTTTAACTAGATACATAGATATTAATAACTATTTTGTACACAAAGAGGACATTTCAAATTTACAAAACTTTGATAAAAGTTTAAGTAAGCTAATAATTACTTACATCTGCTACAGATGATCTTATTGCATATAAAATCAGTATCAGCAACCCGTTGCACTTCATCATTTCGAACTAATAGCGATAACGAACAAGCTTTTCAATTTATAGAATTTCGAACTGGTAAATTTTTATTCGGTCAAAACTCAAGTGTTCTACTTTAGCACATATTTTTTCTAGTTTTATCATTATCTTTATAATAATCATTTTTTATAAAGAACATACAACAATAGAAAAATTATTATATCAGCACTTAATTTAAAGTGGTTTTAACTGATTTGTATTTTGCATGAATTAACTCAAAAACCAATGACTAGGCAAATTTTGAAGCATTTGCTATAAATACCAAAAATTAATTTCTCACAAGTCTCAACAAAATATTGTCATGTCATATGTAGAGTTTATTTAAATGTAAGAAGACTTATCTAACTAATAATACAAAAAACACAGTACACATAATTCGAATTTACTAATTGTATATAATTTTTGTGTTTAATGTTAAGGTTATTGAATATTCGATAATTATTTTTGAATAGGCATCATTGTACGTACTTATTCTTGTAATGGCTTATTGCCAGTTTGTATAGACATTAGTATTTTATTTGCCAAAAGGTCCCAATTGGAACCCACTTCCATGTGATCTACATCTATACCGAATGATGTTTCTGATGAAACTGATGTTGTTAAAATCACTAATAATGTATATAAATAAAAAGTGTTCCATTTTGAAAGAATGAAATATTCTACAAATATGGATTTCATTGTCTTCTATACAGAGTGATTCAGAACTTATCCAAAAAAAAATTCTGGATGTACAGGGGACCCTTATAAATACAGTTTTGTAAAGAAAAAATCAAAAAGGGCAGATCGAAAATGATTTAAAAATACA
>NW_019418233.1:6381-18154 GCF_000390285.2 Anoplophora glabripennis | reverse complement strand
CTGACGTCACGCTCCTCGATGCCGGCCTCCTGGTGGTCATTGCCGATGACGGACCCCGGCTTCTTCTTCTGCATTCCAGATCCCCCACCCCCGCACCCCACTGACACTTCTTCAGCGTGACCATGGAGCTGCTGCTGGAGACCTGGTGCTAGCTTCGGATGGCGGCAGCCCGGTGGTGACCTTGAAGTGGCTTAGAATGCCCACTGCTATACTACTTATCTTTCTCCTCCCATTGTGTATTTCTTTAAACTACCAAAGTAGTTTTCTATTATAGCATTACTCACCCGTTCATGGTCTGTATCAGCCGAAAACATTAGACCAGACCACAAAGGAACATAGGGTAAGTATTTTTTTAAAATTAATTTTATAAACTCTTTATTGTAATACATATTCTCTATATTTTCATTTGCAGACGCACATATAGTATTTTCCAATATTTCCTTATACCTTTGATAGAGAAAGGGCTGGTCGCGTATAATGCCTTTGGGTAGTTTTGTGACATATTATCCCATTTATTCTGGTAGGAGGTTGTTAGTTTTATGCTACTTTATGTCTCTGTCTTTCTGCACTCAGTATACTTGCTTGTTGTTACATTGCAAATATCTAACAGCTCGTTTAAGGATTTTCTTGTTTCGTCATTAAATGTTTTATTTTTTAGCACCAAAATAACGTATTTGAACCATTCATCAAGCTGAGTAATATTTTTAAAATTTATTGCAGCCGCTACAATGTCTTTAAATAACGACTTCTGACACTCACTTTTCGACAATTCCTCTACGTCTTTGCTTCCATCTTCATAAAGTGTGCACAACAGAGGTGTACACGGATCCAATTCTCCGTTCGATTTTCAAAGTTAAGTAATATTCTCATACATTTTTCAAGATATTCCGTTAAGGCGATCCTATTGAAAGCTTTGATTATAGCATGGATATTGGCGAATGAAAAATCCGTAACAATCCCTGAAAATAAGGGCCATTTACCGTTTTCTTCACAGAAATACCTGAAACCATGTAGAATTTTAAATACGCTGTTAAAATCATGTTTAGCTGATATCATACTAAACAAAGGAAAAACTCGTCCTACTTTATCTAAATTTATTACACCGACATTATACAACTATCGTTTACCTTTCTTCAAACGGGTGCCTCACAACAGTTCCAGTAGCATCAAAATGAATGAACACATCTTTAATTGTGGAGATTTTTCTTAAAACCTCGAATTTATGTTTGCTATATAATTTAACATTAAATGGAAAAGATACTTCCCTAATATATTCCTCATGATCACATTGCATTTTAATAATATCTAGGACATCATCTTTGTCTCTGTCGAATTGTGCCAACTTTTCCAATCTTATCTTCCTCAGAGTGGCATCAGATTTAATATTTCTTAAATTTTTTGTCTTATTTATCATGTCCGTATTGGATCGCAATAAAACGATTTTCTTGTAAATTAAAGGTTTCTTGTCTGACAGTTTTCTTTTCACAATCGACTTCTCCACACCTTTGACATAACCGGTGAGTTTATTTTGATGACAGTAATTTGCTGAATTTGTAAATACATTAACCGATCTCTTGTTAACAGTAATCTTAAAGTTTTTGCAATTTATGTGTATACATCTTGCATAAACATTAATTGTTTCAGTTGTCTTCAGATATTTTGTATATTTGAAAAAAGCCTGCACGTATTATTAACCAGTTTCGTTATATACGTTCGGAAAACATACGGATAATAGGCCGTATTCAATTTACCATTCTGGTAAATTATAGAAGAAATAGCAATTTGAAATGTACCCTCAAAAATAGTGCATTGTTTGTAACTTAAATTGATTGATTCCATAATATTTTTCGAATGCAAAGGTAATTAATATCTGATCACTTTCTGGAAGAGTTTTTGACAAATTAATTAGTTCTTCGGGTACATTACCTTCATCTGAAGAACTTAAAAATTTTGCGTCTTTCTCTTCAGATTGATTATTAGAAACCTCTTCCATACTCCGAGTAAACTCTTTAGATTGCGGCGGAAGTGGGGCAGTCACTTATGCTGTCAGAAGTCGTTGTATTAGGGAGTTCATCCCCCTTTTTACCGTGCAGATCGTTTTCTACTCTTAAATCACCTTTAATTCATCATCATCATCTGTTCCTAACTTTTCTAACTTTGGCGTCGAAGCATCACGAAGAACTACGTCACTAGCTGACGATGAAAGAATTTCGAAGTCCGAACTTAAGGGCAATTTTGGATGGAGTTCATCAGGTAACTTATCTGTGTTGTAGTTTCAAATAATTTCATGCCACAGCTTATAGAACCGAAATCGATTACGAATGCTGTGCTTTTTCTTAAAGTATTGACAAAGTTGACCATAGATAGAGATTCTTTCTTTATGGCTTCTACACGTGCTGCCTGGACAATAATTTAACGAAACTAATACGCTTCTGATGTCAACTGCCCTAACATCAGCATTTTCATGCTTCCAATTTAAGTTGGTAGAGATTTTTAAAACAAATATTTCTCTGTACTATTCCTGTACTTTGTTCAGATCCATTACGAATTTTTTAATTTACAGAAAACCTCTAACATAGATTCCTACAACGGGAACGAAAGTTAAAATAAACTCTAAAGAAAAAATTGGGTGCTAATAAAACTAAAACAAAATTGCTGCTTCAGCAAAAACCTTTTAAAATAACTAAATAAACTAAACAAGTAATTGCACAGTTATAATTAAAATAAAACAAAAAAACTCTATTTATTCTCTTCTTGATAAAAAAGACGTTAAATAATAAATAAAACTACTTATTCAACGCATAAATTCACACAACATACAGTGATAACAGTGGAAGTGTATAAAGCGAGGTCGCAAGGAGTATAAGTCCGCTCTGTCCTCTGAGATGAGCGCCCACTGCGGATACCTATAAGCTGCACTTTTATACCACTTTATATCGTTCTAGCAGTTTTATAATTATTACTGCATTGAACGTAACAACACAAAAATATTTCAATAATGCAGACCGATATATAACATATAAAAGAATGTTTTTACTATACGTCTTCAATTTTCATTTCGGAAAATGAAATANCACTGACACTTCTTCAGCGTGACCATGGAGCTGCTGCTGGAGACCGAGACCTGGTGCTAGCTTCGGATGGCGGCAGCCCGGTGGTGACCTTGAAGTGGCTTAGAATGCCCACTGCTATACTACTGTGATTGCGCAGAACGCGCGTAACAGCCCGAGTTTATTTGTTTCTCGTGTGTCGTTTTCAATTCGTATCATGTTAGGTTAGGTTTACGATTTGCCAGTTTGCCTGGCTTCATTGTTCTTCATTGTTAATTCGTTACTTTGACGCTATTTTATATGATAATTTGTAGTGTGTGCAGTTGTGATTATTGTAAGGTGCATATAAAATAATGAATATTGATGCAAAATGTGTAAAACGATATGTGTAAAGAGATTTCCAATTTTGCGTCACATCTACCCCTAAACATAGTTATACCCACTACCTATTATATATACAAGGGGACAAGAACTAAGAAAATGGAACATGGAACTATACGTTTCGATATAATTTGAAGACCAACTACTACATACTACATAGTCAGTGAGAACTATTTGAAATATGGATGAATCAAGTGAAATAGATGTTATTTATTTTATCTTTCGTACAAATGTTTATATTTGTGTGTGTATAGGCATGCTTAAATAAAAGAGTTTAGGTATACCTACAGATATTTATTTTTTCTTTTGTCAAGATATCATTTTGTATCCTTATTTCTGCTGAATAATTTATTATTTTTAAAAGGATAGATGTAATATTGACCATGCGTAGAAGAAATTGTAACTTTTTATATTATTTTTCAGTAATGTTATTTGTTTTTCATCTACCTACCATTTCAAGATTCATAATCATAACTAACTTTATTAATTATCAGTTCGTCATTGTTACCATATTCATGATGGTCTCAACATTAGAAAATTTCCATTTGAGAAGCGTATTTGAACAATATAAAATGATGTGTAGCTTTTTTTAAAATGCTTCTGATATTGTTTTGTGACATTTTTATTTGTATGATGAATGGCAGAATTTGTAATTCATATTAGAAACTTTTTCAGTGGCTTCTTAACAAGAAAAAAATTCTTGGTAAAAGTTGCCGCATCCCCAAACTAGAAGAGCATAGTTATTTTTTTTAATATACAGTGTAGAGTGTAACAACATTTTTCAGTTAAATTTTTTGAGAAATCAGAAAAAGTTGTCTGGAGTACGAATTAAGTCATTCACACAATACAAATAAAAATATCAAAAGAGTATTAGAAATATTTAAAAAATTACTCACACTATTTATATTGTTTCAAAAACGCTTCTGAAATGGAAATTATCTAAAGTTGAGAGCATTATGAGAACAATATGGTAATAAAATTATTATGTTACTCAAACATTTCTGAAAATATAGTGAAACGTAAAACAAAAATATAGAGTGCATAAATTGAACATAAAAAGAATGTTACTGAAACCAATTTTTGAAACGTTTCATTGGAAACGTATTTTGGGGAGGACATCTTGGGTTTCTAGAACGTTCCCAGAACGTTGCATGGATTTTTTATGAAACGTTTTGACAAAAATGGAAACGTTTCTGAAACATGTCAGAATCTGAAAAATGTTTAGTGGGTATTTTACCAGCTATTTCTAAAGTGATTGAAAAGGTAGTGTATTTTCAAATTTATGATTATTTTATCCTAAATAAAACATGCTGCCTGACTCACAAAATGGCTTTATAAAGGGCTATAGTACAACAACAACACTGACTGTTATTACTAATGATCTTTTAGAAGCGTTTGACAAAGGGTTGGTTAGTGTTTTGGTGTTACTGGATTTTTCAAAGACCTTTGACATCATGGATTAATTTGTGCCAAAATGAAATATTATGGTTTTGATCACTCTGCTGTAGAGCTTATCTCATATTATTTAAGTGATCGATCTCAAAAAATTGTTGTAAATAATTGTTCTTCCTCAAACTTAAATATAAAGTCAGGTGTACCGCGGGGATCAATTTTGGGTCCATTGCTTTTTATAATTTACATCGCTGATATTTTGAATTCTGTTTCTGATTGTAAAGTGCAGGCCTATGCAGATGACACGGTTCTTTATTCACACTTTTTTGTTGAAGATATAGCAAGGACTAGTGACCTTATGAATTATGTACTTAATAGTGCAATTGTCAACAGAGCATAACTTGATGCTTAAATTCTAATAAATCGAAGTTAATGTTGTTTGGTAGTAAAAATAAAATTAATATTGTGAAATCTAGTTTAAATATCAATTTGAATGGCGTCATCTTGCCTATAGTAGATGAGGCGAAGAGCCTTGGGATAATTTTTGACTCTGATCTCAGATTTATGGGGCACGTAAAAAAACTTATGCAGAAGGGATATTCTAGTTTAAAGCTAATTTTTTCGAGTCGTCATATTTTAAACTTTAATTTACGTAAAATGTTGTGCGAGTCGCTTGTTTTGTGTCATTTTAATTATTGTGATTTTATATATGGCTACTGTCTTGACGAATTTGATAAAAATCGTTTTCAAAAAGTTCAGAGTTCATGTTGTCATTCCATATTTGGATTAAGAGTCTGATCATATTTCACACAAAATTAAGGAATGTAACTGGCTTAACATAAATAATCGGAGAATTCATCATATTTTCATATATTTTTACATAAAATACTAGTAGATGGGCTACCTTCATACGGAGCCAAAATCCCATACTTTTTCCTATGAAGGTTCATATTAGCAGTTTTTGACGAATTTTACCCCCACTCCTCCTTTTCCCTTTCCCTTCCCCTTCCCCGCCAGCCAATCAGAGCGCAGCATTTTTTGCGGGAAATTCAAAATGTAGTCACCTAGGGCTTTTCCCCCACCTAGGATTTTGTCCCCTAGGCCCCCCATGCAGGTATCTTCATGTAGGTATGTAGGATTCCCCACGTAGGCAAGAGTATTATGCGTAGGCCTCCGCGTGTACCCCGCTTAGGTATACCTATATTGTATAGGGCTTCGCCCGCCACCGCGGGTCCCAAACGTGATCGAGCGGTGACGTAGACAGTAACCGCGATTTTCATTTCGCAATAGTAGTTCATAACGCGGCCTATCGGGTGTGGCATAGATGGCGTTGCAAGTGGAGCGCGGTAATGTAATCATAAATGCCTGCATATTTAATTATTACAGACTATGGATAAAAAATATTTACTGGTTTTCACTTTAGGAATGTTTGTTAAAATAGAACAGAAAGGGTCAATCCTTTTTCGTCTTAAATGTTCATATATATTTCTAAAGTTCATATTAAAGCCCAATGGGAAATTCTTTTATTTTTTAAATTGTATTGAAATAGAAATTATTCCCCTTAGGTGTGTGATAAGAAAACCAATTTAACAAACGCTAGCACAGCTGCCTTTGCTGTCTCAGCAAAACAGCCAGTGGCCTGTTCTGGCTATATCAACTGCAGTCACTGCACTATGCGGCTTTTCTTGGCTAATACTGTTAATAATCAATTTTATAATTAGTCATAAAATCAATGAGTTTGCTCTGCTTGTTTTTTGTTAAAAGTTTCTCAGACTATTATAGTGAGTTTTGTGTGCGCGTGTGCTTTTGGATAAAGAAAGGTAAGTCTATATTATATACACATTTTCAATTAAAAACGTAGTTTTGTATATCAGTTATAATCTTAAACGGCAATTACTCTTCATAGTAAAAAATTCTATAACTAAAAATATTAGCATTAAATTCTAAAACAGTCAAACCAGCTACCAAATTAGTGGTATATTAAACAAATTGACTTATACGTTTATTATTTAACGCAGAAAAATTCTATTTAAAACCAGTATTATACAGGGTCTTATTTTAGCAGTTGAGAAAAAAACAATAGCTACAGGGTCTTTATAAAAGTTACAAATTATTTGACAATAAGATGGCGGCTAAAAATCTAAAACATTAATTTTATAGGCAGTTGAACGTGTAACCAGGACAGAAAGGCATGAATTTCGGCTACAGAGGCATGAAGTTCAAAACAAGATAAAAAGAATGACAGAGACACGAAGAAAGAAGGCATACGAAGGGTAAGTTGCTAGATTTTTCTGCATTTCAGATCGCGTCGTTTGTACCGATTCAATACACAGTTAAATATGCTGGCTTGATACGGTACCCGTGTCGTGTAGGGGTCTATCTTAAACGATTACCTAAGGGTAATCATTGGATTTTTCCTTGCCAACGAAAAAAGGTTTCAGCCACACGCGAAAAACTTAAATCCGCCCGTGAACGCGAAAGGCCTTCGGGCTATCGAAACGATAAAAATGGCTGTCTTGTGGTTAGGGCAAATTCAAAATATAATTGTTCGGTACCATACTCTTAGCGCAATTCAAACATCTCGACGGCAGTGTTTCAAACTAAACAGATCCGTTGCGACTTAGAACATAATTGAATGTTATAGGGTCTTTCCTTACAATTAAAAATTACTATTGACCCTTTACATTAAAAATATTCAGATTTTATTTTTCATAAAATAATTTTTTGCCACTATTTTTTTAGTAAAGTACAGTTTGACGTCATTTTTCATAATTTTTCCATATTTAATTTTTCTATATGTAATTTTTTATTAAAGTACAGTTTTAGTAAAGTATAGTTTTGACTTAATTTTCACATAAATAATTTTTAATAAATAATTCTTTTGTTTTTTATTAAAGTTCAGTTTGACGTCATCTTGCATCTGAAAGTGCTGCCCCGAATTCTCCGGTTCAGGCGTAAGAGTAAATCTTTTTTAAATATAAGACTAAATTTTTCTATATTTAATATTTCGTAATTTTTCTACTTTTTAGTAAAGTACAGTATGACATTTAATTTTTAATAATTTTTCTACATACAGTACGTAAAGTACAGTTTTGGCGTAATTTCTACATAAAATAATTTTTCTGCTTTTCTATATTAAGTTTTCATAAAATAATTAGTAATTTGTGGCTTGAAACAATAAAAAAAAATACAAAAACTTACCAGTTTGGCTAAGGGAAAGCGGCAAACGGGTCCAGAGGGTGGCTGCAGAGGTAGGTTATGGGGTGGGGCGGTTCTTTGATAGCCATAGGGGGGCCTCACAATAATTAGTTGGAAGCCCCCGGCAACTCAATTCCACAAAAATATGTTCGCACGTATGCGCACAAACGAAAGCGTTATCTATACATACCCCTTGAAGGCGACAACCCTTATCTTATTAGGACTGGTATTACAGACGCCAAGGGTTGTACTCTCCCGCATGAAAGCGGTACCTGTCACGCTAACGTGAGGAAGAAAGTCGACCACCAACCCAAATTACCATTTTCTTAGCCTCGCAAGCACCACCTCCATACACCTCAACAGATCAGCGAAGAATGAACAAGTACAGACATGTCTCAGCTAGTTAGTAACTTACTACGCGCATAAGGTGACACGTGTTTTCGGCATCTTTCGAGCAGACGTTTATTATCAACTTGTGTCACAACTTACACATATTTAAATGGGGAAAACGCTTCACTTTGCCGAATATTGTATATTAACACTGATTCTAATGGCAAAGACGTACGAATCATAAACTTTAAGAGGCCTTTTTAGATATCATCCGTTATAATACGTCACAGGTTCGAGATTATCAGCGGGGTATAAAAGCCGGATACGTCGATATATCCGGTCTTTCCTTTCGTGCTTATCTACCAGTACGCTGTCTTGAGTCTTATCTCCGCGCTGTTATCATATTTGAAATAATTATCAGTTTTTAAAAAGGTGTTGAAACGTCTTCAATAAAGGTGAGTTTTTTAAAATATGGTGTGTCGCATATCAAATTAAACGTCTTGCAATAAGATAGTAGGTTTCATCGACTTTTTTTTCCATTTGTTCGCGATCGATGATATGCTTGCCTCTAGTAGGTAGAAAGCGCTCACTATCTTACCATTTTACTCACTTTCAAAATTTTTTCATATACTTTGAAATTTTTTGTGAGAATATACACAATCTATTTTAATCAAACACATCTTAATCACGTGACCTCTTTTCAGGCATCAAAATTATATCTCACCGACACTAGTTAGCTGAAAGATATAACTACGCGTCTCCTACCGCCTTCTAATCAGTTTATCATCAGCCTTTGAATTGATAGCATCATGGCTGCATCAGATATTCTGAAGTATTTGTGCTACCAAATATGTGCCCTACTCGGCGTTCTGAAAAAATCTTATACTGAAGAAACCGCGATGGATGGACTTCGGCAGTGTACTAAAGCTGTGCGAAATATAAAAGATCAGTTGAAAACTGCCAAGACCATTGGGGAAAAGAGGCATCTATTGGCACAGCTGGCCCAAATAAAATCCTTTAGATGCCAGTTTAAGTCCATAAAGAAGATGGGTTTAGGACATAACCCCAGCCGCAAACAAACATCGCGGGATCGTGTCCATTGGGATGATTCGGCTAATGCTTTCGATAGCCGTATCCACACAGGCGTAATAAGCAATTTAAAACACAAGGACCCCAAGAAGTTCCTCAAGGTAAGCTTCGCACTCTTCAAGCGACGCATCACTAACGCGTTGAAGAAGGAAGAGTCGGTGAAGGTCAACTCGATGTTCAGCGGGCAGTTTCGGCTTCAGAAAGCCGACAGGATTCTGGAGGAGCCAAAGTATTTCACGACGAAGAATTCACCCATTTATCGAGGCACCAATCTGGAGGCATGGTTTCACGAACATGTAGTGACGCCGATTTCTACGGAGCTCGATGAATTCCAGGAGCGTGATAGCGGCTGGGCATTGAACTCCATAACCAATTTGGGAATCAATACAAATAAGTTCACGCCACAGCTGGGGTCATCGTACATCGACTTAACCCACATCAATTAAGAAGAAGCAGGCATGCGTCAATGTAAAAAACGATGACAACGCTTGTTTTGCGTGGGCGGTGACATCGGCCTTGTATCCTGTTGCCGATCATACTCTTCACCCCGATAGGACATCGTCTTACCCTCAACCCTTATCGGTTCTAAATTTAAAAGGCATCCAGTTTCCAATGACAATGAAGCAGATACCCAGGTTTGAGAAGCAAAACGGGGTATCGGTCAACGTTTACATAATTAAAAAGATGTCGAAAGGCTTCATCACTCTACCTACATATTTAACGAAGAACAAAAAAGATAATCACGTCAACCTGCTTTTAATACAAGATATGTACGCTGATGAGGGTGAGGATGGGAATACATACATCTGCGAGATATCATTACGTATGGATAAAGGATCTATCGCGCCTCCTATCACAACAGCTTAGTAAAGATCATGCTAAGAAGCATTTTTGTGATCGATGCTTGCACTACTTTTCATCCGCGGAAAGACTAACCAGCCATTATATCGACTGTAAAAATCAGAATAACTGCAGGGTACGCCTACCTACCGAGGACCAAAAAGACCTAAAATTTAAAAACTTTAAAAATAAAGAAAAGGTCCCCTTCATTATATATGCAGATTTAGAGAGCGTACTGATGAAGGTGAATGATAGTAGCAAGTATCAACGACATGTGCCTGCTGCCATAGGCTACTATGTAAAGTGTTCATACGATCCATCGTTATCATTTTATAGATCTTATCGTGGTGAGGACTGCATGTCCTGGTTCGCTCGCGTAATGTCTGCGCCGAGGACGTAGAAACAGTTTTCTTATGCCTTTACGATATTTCCATGACGTCAGCGCAAGAAGCCCGACGGTTATCCTTGGATACCCGTGACGGTTAACCAGTTTTTACGTGATGGTTATCCAGTTTTGCGTGACGGTTATCCAGTTTTTACGTCACGGTTATCCAGTTTTTACGTCATGTCGTCACGTTTTACGTCACGTCGTCACGTTTTACGTCACGTCGTCACGCGTTACTGTATTTTACTATTAGTATATCAAACACACAGTTACGAGGAAAAATAAAACACAGGCGTTGTAAATATATTTTTATTAAATAAATTACACATTCTACATTCAATAGCAGGTTGCATGTATTCCTTAGCGTCTGGAACTTAAATGAGCTTTATTCTTCCATAATAGAGTGGTAAAGTTTCATACGACCCCTTTATTAAATAGCGTTTATCGTCGTGCGGACTCAAAGCTATTTTTTCCTGAGTCATTTTGAAGACTACATGTTTTTCGGATTTTATTAAATTTTGTCTGATATATTTATTTTTAAAATTATCGACACACTCGAGGTAATCCTCGAGCGTGATGACGTTTTTGATTATAGATTTTTTATGCCCTTGATATTCTTTGTTAAAGCCATGTCATCGTCAACAGCTCGTTTAACCACATACATTTTAGATCTAAGACCTACGAAAAGTTCCATAGGGACACCATTAAACTCATCCTTCATCATACCCAAGACTTTTTTATTGACTTGAGGGATGTTATACCTATTGTCAGGGGGGTAGTCCGATGTGTCGAAACGGGTATGACAGTCGCGACGCATGACTTCATAGACATCTTTATCGGTGATTTCATATATCAGCGAGTCGGTGTCGGTATAAAGGACTGAGCAGTCGTTACCAAACTCGGGCACCATATAATCATAGTGAAAATCATATATGGTGGTTTTGGCCAGATCCAAAATCGACATACCAACGTATATCGGCTTGTTGAAGAAGACCTCGGTCTTATTTAACTCAATAGCCACCAAATTCTCATTGAAAATTGTGGCTGCCTTGAACTCTGGCTTCGCGATTAAGGCCTCCGCGCCATAACGCCCCTCCCATTTATTAAC
>NW_019418233.1:0-3137 GCF_000390285.2 Anoplophora glabripennis | reverse complement strand
CTTTATCTTTTTTCGATAAAAATTCGTCTAATTACCTATTGTTTAATTGTTTTTGGTTCATTTTTTCAGTTATTATAATAAAGCCCTGTATTTAATTTTCGGTTAGTTAACGTTTATTACGATTAGGTGATTTTTTTCTGTATTAAATAAGCTGTTTTACCAGCTAAATTATAGTTTTTAGAATGTTAATATGTTTTGGGGATTTTTTAGCTTGTTTTCCTGTTGAAATAAGCCAATATTTTTAATTATAGAATTTTTTCCTATGAAAAAAAAAAATTGGCCTAATTGCAGTTAAAGATTAATGCTTTAAATACGATTTTTATTAGAAATAAGCCATTTTAAGAGCTAATTATAGTTTTTTGAATGGACTGTGTATTAAAACTAAAAAGCAATCTGAAATGATGAAATTCGAGGCAACTTACCCTTCGTATACCTTGTTTTTGGTTTCCATGTCTCTGTCATTCTGTAGCCAAAATTCATGCCTTTCCAACGCCGCTCTTTCTCTGTCTTTCCGCTGTCTATAAAAATAATATAAAAATTAATTCTTTAAATTTTTTAACCGTCATCTTGTCCAATAATTTGTAACCTTTTATAAAGACCCTGTAGCTATTGTTTTTTCTCGATTGTTAAAAGAACACCCTATATAATGCTGGTTTTAAATATAATTTTTCTCCATTAATAATAAACGTTTAAGTGAATTTGCTATGTTGTCTTTAATATATCACTAATTTTGGTAGCTGGTTTGATTGTCTAAGATAAATGCTTTAAATACGATTTTTATTTGAAATAAGCCATTTTAACAGCTATTTATAGTTTTTTTAATGGACTGTGTATTAAAACTAAAAAGCAATCTGAAATGATGAAATTCGAGGCAACTTACCCTTCGTATACCTTGTTTTTGGTTTCCATGTCTCTGTCATTCTGTAGCCAAAATGTATGCCTTTCCAACGCTGCTCTCTCTCTCTCTCTCTCTGTCTTTCCGCTGTCTATAAAAATAATAATATAAAAAAATTAATTCTTTAGATTTTTTAGCCGCCATCTTGTTGTCAAATAATTTGTAACTTTTATAAAGACCCTGTAGCTATTGTTTTTCTCTCAACTGCTAAAATAAGACACTGTATAATACTGGTTTTAAATAGAAATTTTCTTCGTTAAATAATAAACGTTTAAGTCAATTTGTTTAATATACCACTAATTTGGTAGCTGGTTTGACTGTTTTAGAATTTAATGCTAATATTTTTAGTTATAGAATTTTTTTCTATGAAAAGTAATTGCCGTTTAAGATTATAACTGATATATAAAACTACGTATTTAATTGAAAATGTGTATATAATATAGACTTACCTTTCTTTATCCAAAAGCACACGCGCACACAAAACTCACTATAATAGTCTGAGAAACTTTTAACATAAAACAAGCAGAGCAAACTCATTGATTTTATGACTAACTATAAAATTGATTATTAACAGTCTTGGCCAAGAAAAGCCGCATAGTGCAGTGACTGCAGTTGATATCGCCAGAACAGGCCACTGGCTGTTTTGCTGAGACAGCAAAGGCAGCTGTGCTAGCGTTTGTTAACTTGGTTTTCTTATAACACACCTAAGGGGAATAATTTCTATTTCAATACAATTTAAAAAATAAAAGAATTTTCCATTGGGCTTTAATATGAACTTAAGAAATATATATGAACATTTAAGACGAGAAAGGATTGACCCTTTCTGTTCTATTTTAACAAACATTCCTAAAGTGAAATCCAGTAAATATTTTTTATCCGTAGTCTATAATAATTAAATATGCAGGCATTTATGATTACATTACCGCGCTCCACTTGCAGCGCCATCTACGCACACCCGATACGCCGCGTTATGAACTACTATTGCGAAATGAAAATCGCGGTTACTGTCTACGTCACCGCTCGATCACGTTTGGGACCCGCGGTGGCGGGCGAAGCCCTATACAATTTAGGTATACCTAAGCGGGGTACACGCGGAGGCCTACACTTAATACTCTTGTCTACGTGGGGATTCCTACATACCTACATGAAGATACCTGCATGGGGGCCCTAGGGGACATAGTCCTAGGTGGGCGCAAAGCCCTAGGTGGGGCAAAGTCCTAGGTGGGCAAAGCCCTAGGTGACTACATTTTGAATTTCCCGCAAAAAATGCTTCTCTCAGATTGGCTGGCGGGGAAGGGGAGGGGAAGGGAAAAGGAGGAGGAGTGTGGGTAAAATTCATCAAAAACTGCTAATATGAACCTTCATAAGAAAAAGCATTGAATTTTGGCTCCGTATGAAGGTAGCCTATCTACTAATACTGATATTCCCCAATTCATCAGATTTGCTCAAAAACAAATTAATAAAATGTTCCAATATCCACCAAAGAAATAGTAAATTTAAAAATACTTTTACCCTTCCACATCATCGTACTGCTATCTTTAGGAGCAAGTTTTATATACAGGGTGGTCCGAATTTTATGCAGGATACTTCGAGGATAGATAGATCTCTTTAAAATAATAGGTGTTTGTCTTATAAACATAGGTCTGGAACGGCCCCGTTTTAGAGATACAGGGTGTTGAGGTTTTTAAAAAAAAATTGATTTTTTGTTTATATCGCACACTAAGTCACAGGTGGTGTAAAAAGGAGTGTAAACAATTTTGCTGATGCGCTTACAAATTGCACTTACTTTTAAACATCAACAAATATTCTTGTATTATTATTAGAAGCGTATGCGACAAGGGGATTGTATTGGTATCATTAACTTGAGAACGGCGAATCTTAGGGAAAAAACTAAAGTCACGTTTTTTACGTATTTTGTGCATCAAAATATAAATCAGTTACAATGACATGTGAAAAATGCAGTGGCGTAGTTTTTTTTGGAAAAAAGGGGGTGATTCCTGTCCTGTTGTACACTACTGGTTGAACCTTTAAAGCTCATATTTTAGGAAATACAAGGCCTACTATCATACATTATCTGTACTAAATTTTATTGAAATTGGTTAATAGATTCTGGAGATATAAGCAAAAAATCAATTTTTTTTAACAACCTCAACACCCTGTATCTCTAAAACGAGGCCGTTCCAGACCTATGTTTATAAGACAAACACATATTATTTTAAAGAGGTCTATCTGCCCTCGAAGT
>NW_019418232.1:11677-18078 GCF_000390285.2 Anoplophora glabripennis | reverse complement strand
ACTAAAAACAATTCATCTTCTAAAATTAAAAGCCAATATGAAATCGAGTATGAAACCAATTACCAGACTATGACATTAAGAAGTATGTACCCCCTAATTCTTCACCTATTATTTTTGAATTCCTGTGTAAGGCGTTAGAAAGTACTACTACTAGAGCTGACATCTTTAACTTGATGAACAATTATTTAATTGAAAATGGTATTTTTTGGGACAATTGTCCCAAGAAATATCCCAAATGTTTGTACCGATGGGGCAAGAGCTATGGTTGGAAAAACTTCAGGTGCTGTTTCAAAGATCAAAACTGTAGCAAAGAATTGCAGTAGCTGTGACTGTATAATTCACCGTCACACACTTGCTATGAAAAATATGTCACTTCCCTTCAAAACTACCCTCGATGAGTCTGTAAAAATAATAAATTTCATCAAGTCTCGACCGTTAAATATGCGACTATTTAAGATCTTGTGTTGATCTTCGATGGTTGTGCCGTGGTAAAATATTACTTCGGTTGTTTGAGTTACGAGTTCATGCTTTTCTTTTGGAACATTTGATTTACAAAGCAATTTAACTAATAAATACTGGTTGTTTAGACTTGCCTATTTAACAGAAATATTTTCTAAAATTAATGATGTCACTTCAAGGAAAGGACATAACTGTGTTTACGGCTATAATACATATATATATATGTTGAACTTCAGATTTCCGCGGATATTATATGTGTTGTCAAGATGTTTCCGGGTTCCTCTCCGCGTATGGTTTTCTTGATTCTGGATAGAATCGTGTTCTGGACGACGTTTCGGCAAGATCACACTTGCCATTTTCAAGTCTTCTTTGTTCTACTTCGTGTAATACGTTGTGAACTGGTGTTTACCTGCTCTGCTGCTGCTTTATATATTATTTTCGCGTTCTCCTTCACTGGTTTTCGCCTCGGTTCGCTGCTCGTTGGTGCGTCAGATGTCATGCTTGGTGAAGCGTTGCGTCGCGCTCTGATGATTTTGTTTGCGAGAATCGGTTTCCAAGCTATTGGGAGCCTTTGTGTATCGTCACGTGTATTTAGATTTTTTGTATGTTTTTCGATTTCTATGGCTTCTCTGATAATTCTTTTGGTTTTATGTTCTATGTTGGCAATGATTCTTGTTTCTTCGAAATTGATTTTATGTCCGGTGTTTTTCGCATGTTGCGCCAAAGAAGAGGTTGCCTGATTCTTTTCTACAGCATTTCTGTGTTCCTCTCTTCGTGTTTGAACTCTTCTATTTGTTTGTCCTATGTATGATTTTTCGCAGTCGCCACAGGGAATCTGGTAAACGCCTTGACCTTCGAGTGGAATCTTCGTCTTCGCTGATGGAAGAATGTTGCCAATTTTCCTGTCGGTATTGAAGACAGTTTCAATTTTATGTTTCTTCAGTACTTTGCTGATTTTGTCAGTGGTTCCTTTTATATATGGAAGGAGTGCTTTGGCAACTGGTTTATCTTCTTCGGTCCGTTCTCTATTGTGGCGTGGTCTTAATGCTCTCTTGATGTTGTTATCCGAGAAACCATTTTGTTGAAGAGCTTTTTTAACTTTTTCGATTTCTTCTGTTTTGTGTTCGTTGTCAGTCAGCCNTGCATGCCGAGTCCCATCACCATCCATCACAACTAAATTCTGTTTTGAAAACTCTAATAACACGATCAGAAAGGCTGACTGACAACGAACACAAAACAGAAGAAATCGAAAAAGTTAAAAAAGCTCTTCAACAAAATGGTTTCTCGGATAACAACATCAAGAGAGCATTAAGACCACGCCACAATAGAGAACGGACCGAAGAAGATAAACCAGTTGCCAAAGCACTCCTTCCATATATAAAAGGAACCACTGACAAAATCAGCAAAGTACTGAAGAAACATAAAATTGAAACTGTCTTCAATACCGACAGGAAAATTGGCAACATTCTTCCATCAGCGAAGACGAAGATTCCACTCGAAGGTCAAGGCGTTTACCAGATTCCCTGTGGCGACTGCGAAAAATCATACATAGGACAAACAAATAGAAGAGTTCAAACACGAAGAGAGGAACACAGAAATGCTGTAGAAAAGAATCAGGCAACCTCTTCTTTGGCGCAACATGCGAAAAACACCGGACATAAAATCAATTTCGAAGAAACAAGAATCATTGCCAACATAGAACATAAAACCAAAAGAATTATCAGAGAAGCCATAGAAATCGAAAAACATACAAAAAATCTAAATACACGTGACGATACACAAAGGCTCCCAATAGCTTGGAAACCGATTCTCGCAAACAAAATCATCAGAGCGCGACGCAACGCTTCACCAAGCATGACATCTGACGCACCAACGAGCAGCGAACCGAGGCGAAAACCAGTGAAGGAGAACGCGAAAATAATATATAAAGCAGCAGCAGAGCAGGTAAACACCAGTTCACAACGTATTACACGAAGTAGAACAAAGAAGACTTGAAAATGGCAAGTGTGATCTTGCCGAAACGTCGTCCAGAACACGATTCTATCCAGAATCAAGAAAACCATACGCGGAGAGGAACCCGGAAACATCTTGACAACATATATATATATATTGAGATGTATGGAAATGTAATGTATTCAAAATTGCATATCAAAAAGGGGTAAAATTGAAAGAAAATATCTGACAGAAGTCGCTCGTCATAAAATTAAAATGTACTGACAAAATTGAATTGATTTTTTTAAATGGGAAAGTATTGTAAAATAGTATTAAGTAAAGAAAATAATGAGCTATAAAAATTTAAAATGTGAAAACAGAAGTGCGTTACTAAGAAGAAAGTGTTGGGTTACGAGAAAAAAAAAAGAGAGAATAATAAACATTAAAATATGACAGCTAGATAATAAAAGTAATAAGAAAAGGAAAAACCATGTATCAGAAAGAATATATATGAAAACGGTTTCGATACACATTTTGATTGAAGATTACGGATGATACAAATACAAGTAAGAAGTCTAATAACGAAAACAAGGTTAAAACGTGTTATATACTTGACACCTATATGTTTGGAATGTCACAGTGAATAGTTTTATTTAGTTTTATGATAAGTTTATTTTCTGTTCATATTTAAGTAAATGCCTACGTTAATTTTATGTTTTTTAGTAACTAGTTTTAACAATGTTAACTTTTCTGCTGTATTTGTAATAATGCCAAAAATATATGTTCCTATACGTTTTTACGTTACAAAATTAATGTTGTTTAATTATTATTTTATTTGTAACGCCATGAAGAAAGAATGTTTCGTTGTTTATGTGTCTGGAACATTTGACACCTATATGTTTGGAATGTCACAGTGAATAGTTTTATTTAGTTTTATGATAAGTTTATTTTCTGTTCATATTTAAGTAAATACCTACGTTAATTTTATGTTTTTTAGTAACTAGTTTTAACAATGTTAACTTTTCTGCTGTATTTGTAATAATGCCAAAAATATATATTCCTATACGTTTTTACGTTACAAAATTAATGTTGTTTAATTATTTTTCACGCTCTTATATAAATAAACAAAAATAATTGCAAACTTTTTTATAATTGCCTCAAATCTAGTATCGGATCGCAAAAATTTTACGCCAGTCCCGGAAGGTTAACATATGATGAAGACAACAGGCAGTCATTATTAAGCAGTCTGTAATTTCTTTATTAACAGCTATTGGGATATAAAAAATTCGAAAAATTTGACTCAGTAGAGCGAATGAATTTTCTGATACTCTTCTTACACGTGAGAGCCTGTGGTTGAAAACAGCTTTTTTATTGTATCAGCACGAGAGTCGTTCCTTGAGAAAGGTTTCATAAAATGTGTTGATAATTTGAAAGCTTCGTCTCCTACTACTACGTAAGATAGCAGTTTTTCTCCTATTTGTCTTGGTGGAAGATAAAATTCTTCATTTTTAATCAGTTTCCCTAAATTAGATTTTTCTAGGATACCACTGTCACCTTCTCTACCGTATGAACCGATATCAACCATTACAAATTTGTAGTTAGCATCGACAGAAGCAAGCAAAACAACGGAAAAAAAGTCTTTATAATTAAAAAATTGAGAACCACTTTTTCCAGGACAAAAAATTCTAACATGTTTGCCATCCACAGCTGAAATACAATTTGGAAAATTCCATTTTCCTTCAAAGTCTTTGGCTAGTGATAGAAGGTCTTGTGGGGTAGGAGTTGGCACGAAAATAGGTGGAAGTTTTTCACTGCATAGTTTTAGCACCTTCTTTACAATGCGGCTTATGTAACTTGGTGATATTCGAAATGCAAAAGCTAAAGATGCATAACTTTCTCCAGTAGCTAAAAACCTAAAAAATAAAAATACAGCTTTAAAGGCATATTTCTCTTTTAGTTGAAGAATATAAAAGCCGTTGGAAATATATTCGAGATACTTATATGAGGCGCAAAAGGAGCAAAAAAACTGCCTACAGGCTCCGCCAGATCAAAGGTATTACGGAAATGACATCTCGAAGAACACCTTGTATTCCTCAACTTGGTTGAATGCGAAAGGGCGTAAGTAAATTACGATAATTAAGGATAGTGCCTGAAGGACGGCATTTAACTTGAACGGGTGTTTTGAGACAAATAACCTTTACTACATTAGCATTTTATAGATTTTTTTCAGGACTTTGACAAATACTGCCACACAAGGTAAGACAACAGAAACACAAGATGATGGTACAGAATATGAAACACAAAATAAAGAAATGGAAGAAGAAATGGATGATCCTGAAAAGACCCCTGACAATAGTAACAATGGCAATATCCCCACTATCACTGAACAACAATCTGAAGCAGGTGCATTGAACAAGCCGTTCAATAAGCGAAAACCAGACAGCAAAATATCGTCAGAAATTATTGCAAAAATGTTTAAGAAAAATTCTGATGATAGGGCAAAATTATTACCAACAATTCTGGAAAAGCCAGCAGAACAACATCCAATAGATGTGTTCTTCCAAAATATGGCGATGTCGGTTAAAAAAATGTTCCTGGAAAGTCAAATTCGTGCCAGAATGGAAATACAGTAGGCGCTTGGTAATCCGGCGCTCGCCAATCCGGCACGCTCAGTAGTCCGGCACTTTGGGACTCGGGTAGCCCGCTCTATAATCCGGCATGAACGCCGGACTACTGAGCGGTTGAATTGTTCGAGTAGTGTTTGTCTCGCTCGCGACAAACAGTCTCGGCCTAACCATAATAGTGAAGTCACGTGTTTGTTTTGCTTTTTCTTGTTTCGCAGCGTCGCTTTGACAAAATGGCGGACAAAAAACGTAAACACGAAACATTAAGTTTAATTAAAAAGATGGAAATTTTGCGAAAGTTGGATAGTGGTGAAAATCAGATGAAGTTGGCTGGTGAATATGGTGTAGGCCGTGCAACAATTTACGATATAAAAAAGAATCGTGAGAAGATTGAAAACTTCGCCAACACTGCTGACGCCGGGACGAGTTCACGACAGACTATTAAGGTTGGAGAGTATCCTCTTATGGAAGACGCGTTGTATACGTGGTTTCTTCAAGAACGAGCCCGTAATACGCCTCTTACTGGAGATATTATTCGTCAAGAAGCCTTAACTTTTTATGAAAAAATATATAAGAATGCCAACTTTAAAGCTAGTGATGGATGGTTCCAGAATTTCAAATCAAGATATGGAATACGTTTGTTGACTGTAACCGGCGAAAAATTATCCAGTGACACATCAGCCGTCGCTCCATTTGTCGAGAATTTTAAGAAAAAAGTTGACGACCTCAGTTTAACTCCAGATCAAGCTTATAACGCTGACGAAAGCGGCCTGTTTCGGAGAGTTTTACCTAACAAAACTTATGTTTACAGAAAGGAGTCAGAAGCTCCAGGCAGGAAAGTGTCAAAAGACAGGGTCACTATTATGCCCTGTGCAAATGCTAGTGGCACTCATAAGCTTAAGTTGCTGTTTATTGGAAAAGCGAAGAATCCTAAAGCGTTCAAAAATGTTAATCTTCCACTTGTGTATAAAAATCAAAACAAGGCATGGGTAACTAAAGAATTATTCATTGACTGGTTTCACAATGATTTTGTGCCTGCGGTACGTAAATTTTTGAAAAGCAAGAATCTTCCACCTAAAGCTGTTCTGTTGTTGAATAATGCACCTGCCCATGAACCAAATGATGAGTTACAATCATCTAGGGATGGTAAGATTCAAACACATTTTATGTCACCTAATTGCACACCGTTACTTTAACCTATGGACCAGAATGTAATTCAGATGATAAAATGTAACTACAAGAAGAGACTCTTGTTGAATGCTATTATCCGGGATGATGATGTCACTAAAACACTGAAGGACATGAACCTTAAAGATGCGGTCTTTAACGTAACTGAAGCGTGGAACATGGTGCCTCAAAAAGCGATTCAATCGTCGTGGAAAAAAT
>NW_019418232.1:0-9182 GCF_000390285.2 Anoplophora glabripennis | reverse complement strand
TGGTCCTGCTCCCCATGGATCTTCTGTTTCTTACCAGTCACCGCCTTCTTTGCAAGATAACGACGTGCAGTATATGACAAACATGTCTGGTTTAAATTTTCAGTAGATATTACTACTGGGCAACTATTTTTACGTTTTTTTTAACGATTAGGTACGTTTTGTTATATTTCTCAAATAAATATATTGAGCTTAAAAAATGTATATTTGTTCTTACCTGGGGTCTAATTCTTGGGATTCATCGCTTAAAAGCAACTTAAATTGCGATCATCGCGAGCGCTCGCAAGTTTACGTTCAGGGAGCTCTGGCAACGTCGACAAATCACAGTCCCTAAATATGAAATCAGCTGTTACCAGTTTAACCCTACTTTTTACTGTTTATTTTTTATTGTTTCGTGTTTGCAGTTTGCACGGTGATCGCCGATCTTTGTTGTTTTCTTTTCCTGTTCTTGTGCCTTGTTAATAATGGACAGAAAACGTGGAATTAATGTTACTGAAAATCAAAAAGCAGCTCTGATAGAGTTTGTAAAGAAGAGGCCGCTTTTAATCAGTGGAAAACAAACTAGCAATTACACTGTAAAAGATGCAGCAAAGGACTGGCAGAATATTTCTGCCATTTTAAATAGTATGCCGGGGGCCGAGAAAGATTGGAAAAGTTGGCGAAAAGTAAGTACTACCTGTTTTAAATAATTTCTGGCTGAAATTCGGCCTTCAAACTCGACATAATAGATAGGAGTAATGGGCTAATGCACTACTCTTTTTAATTGCCTAGCGAATAGTCTTTGGTGAGATTAACTCACGATTTTGTCTCAATTTCTTTTGAAGCCGCTTTAGTAAAAAAATAATATTTAATAAAATTTAAAGATGACGTCACAGTGTCGACAAATGGTTAATGAAAACCGATAACGTTGCAGTATTACACGGTATTTGTGCCCATAAATTATTATTGTTATACCTAAACCTAACTACAAAGTTTACTATAAAACCTAATAAATAAATGTAGCACAACTGACAAATCAAATGAACAGAACAGCATGAGAACATAAAAATGCATAAAAACGTAACCCCACTTCATCGTTGCGAATGCTTTCGATCCGCTCGCAAGAAAACGCACAGAAATTTGCGAATACGTAATAATGCGAATGCTCAAGAATTGGATTTCAGTGTTCATCGAGAAGTTGCGAACGATTCGCAAGGAAACGAATGGTCAAGAATTGCCCCCCTGAGCGTCAATCCGTTTTTCTGCAGGGCTTATAGGCTGTTTTACTTTATTACATGACTGTCCTTTCAAATCACTTTCAACACATGATAAAATGTAATTAAACTGGCTTCTGTTCAAACGGAAAAACTTTCTAAACCTTGAGGTGACCTTGACCCCTGGCGACCAGAGGTCGATGGCCTTGACGTGACCTTGACCCCCTGACTACCAGAGGTCGATGGCCTTGACCCCAGACGCCCATGACCTTGACTTGACCTTGGGGTAACCTTGACCACAGACGACCAGCCGTCGATGACCTTGGCATGACCTTGACCCCTGCCGGCCAGAGGTCGATGACCTTGACCCCTGACGACCTGAAGTCGATGATCTTGACCCCAGACGGCCAGAGGTCGATGACCTTGACCCCAGACGACCAGAGGCCGATGGTTGTTAAAAATAGATTACATCAAATCTAAAAATAGCACCATATGTCATTTCTAATAATAGAACATTACATCATTTCTAAAAATAGAACATTACATCATTTCTAAAAATAGAATATTACGTCGCATATTGTTGCCAGATGCCATTTCTAAAAATAGAACATTACATCATTTCTAAAAATATAATATTACATTACATATGGTTGTCAGCTGTCGATGACATCATTTCTAAATATAGAACAATACCGAATCCGGAGCAATGAAGAATGAGAACTTGATCCCACATGTAATAAGAGAACTGTGAGAGGAATAATCACGTGATATGAAGTAGTAGGGAAAACCATTTAAAACAGCGTATCTACACATACAAAATCAGTTTCAATTCAACCACTCTTAGATAATAAGTTAAGTATAATGTATGTCATTAATAAGGAATTATTAACTGTTCTCCAAGAAAATTATGAATATCATCTGCAAAGTTATAAGAGATTTAAAGAAAGTTTACTTTTTATGGGACTAGCCGCGATACCGATGGATAATGCAAAACAAATTTTATGTGCATTCAAAAAGTATGCGCCACATTTTGGAATGGACTTCATGAAAATAAAATATCCAGGAAATTTATTGGTTATATCACCTCGTGATTTTCACAGTAAAGATGCAGAATGTGAGTGTTGTGAAGTTTTACAGTTTCTCTTCAATGATAAAATCGAACAGGTTAAACTTGAAAAGGAGGAAGTCAACAGTCTAAAAGAGCTCTTGGAAGAAAATAAGCATAGACTTGTATATGTTTGACTTGTTTTTATTCTGCATTATTTTAGATATGCAAATACGTGTTATATATTTACAACATTTATCCTAATAACGAGAATGTTTGTATGGTTCTGGAATTTATGTATATGTATATACCCCAATATGTTGAAAATGATTTCATAAAAGAACAATAAATTAGTGTAAAAGAATTATTTGTTTTATTATAGTAAGGATAGACTTTATCATCATTGCTTAGAAACATTTGTTAACCAGTTTGAACAGTTCATAAAACCGGTTGTTTAATAACGACCCTGACCCCCCAGATTTAATGAGAGAGCTGTGAGAGAGAATTATGAGGAATAATCACGTGATATGAAGTGGTAGGGAAAACAGTATAAAACAGTGTATGTACATATATCAAGTCAGTTTCAAAATGTATTCGTCTAGCACATTTTCTCAGAACGAATCAGTAACTGAAAAAACTGTACCCATACCAGTTATTGTAGGTGAAAGAAGTTATGGCTTAAATAAGTCGAAAAGTAAATCTATATCTGTGGGTTTTCTATACGATGTCGAATTTATTCCGATTATTAAAATATTTGGTAATAAAAATGATTGGATTATCTTTAATGAAAACGAATGGAAAGATTTTTTAACTTACCAAGGAATAATAACAAATTATTTATACACCGGAGAAAACATGGAACCGATAGATGCTGGATTTTTTTCTATGGAGTTCAAGCAGCTACAATATTCAAATGTTGTAAAAATTTTGAAGGATAATATGTTTGTGTATCTCTCCTACGATACGATGTGCACTTTATGGAACTTATTACCACTTATTAAATACAGGATGGATTTGTTTAAGAATCAACAGTTCACGAGTTATTTCAAGATTGTAAGATCGGGATTGCAGAATATGAATGGTGATGTTATCATTAATGCTTTAAAAGTATTACAACCTCAAGAAAATCCCAACAGTGAGAATATTTGCATGGTTCTGGAATTTATTTACATGTATCCTGATATGTTTAAAAATGAATTTATAAAAGAACAATAAATTAATGTAAAGAAATTATGTGTATTATTATAGTATAGTAGATCGCATAATGAAGAAAGTTAGATTTAGTGATGAACCTGATAAAATTCATTTTATAGTTATGTGGCCTGAAGAGCATAGAATCGCGAGATTAAGGTACTGGGAGAATTGTGCAATCGACAGACACCGCTTCCATAGACGAATTCAGTTGACATCGAATGTTATTAGTCCTATTTTAGATAATAATCATAGATGTAAAATTTACAAAGAAAGATTTATGTAGTGTACCAACAATAAAAAATATTATAATATAAAAATAAAAAAACAAGTAATATAAAAATTATTTTATTGAAGTATGAAACTGACTACACTATTTCATTTTTATTAATCCAAGAATTGTGTTTTATCTAGTCCTAACCATTTAATAAAAAGCATATTTCCCTTTTTCCTAAGCACCTTTTCCACTAAAAATACGTCAGGATGAGAAGTTTTCTGAAGCTCTTCAGTATAAAAGCTACCTTGAATTTCTTGGTTGTTTTGATCTTTTAACAGGTAAGTTTTAGGATTAGTGTACTGAACCTTTCTTATTGAAAATATTTCATTACTCCAGTTGGGGGTGTATCCTTTAGAAAATAATTCTCTATGTTTGCTAACTCTTACATAATCTCCTACTTTATATTTCGGTCGTCTCAAGTCTAATGTTTTCAGGTGACTGTAAACTGTCTGTAATATTTTCTTAGTATTTCTTTGGTTGATTTTATTAGAATGTAGCCCAAGAGAAGTATGAGTGGTATTGTTGTACTGCGTTACAATATCTTGCAAGATATCAGTCCATTTATAATTTCCTCTAAGGCTTTTAACATCCACATTAAATTTTTCATTGTTCGATTTACTCTCTCAACAACACTAGCTTTCATGGTTGAAAAAGTACTATAATGATTTATTTTTAATTTATCCATTAACTTTTTAAATTCACTATTATAAAACTCTGCCTAAATCCGTTTGAATATTATGTACAGGGTGTTTCATCTCCGACAAAATTTTCTCCACAGCCGTCGCAACATCTTTTGCTGTTTTCCTTTTAACGGGCTTCACCCACAAATATTTACTAAATACATTTATAACTACAAGAATATAGCGATATCCTTTATTAATCTTAGCGTATGGAATCATTTCTACCAAATCGGCCTGAATTGAATCATTTAACCCTTTAACTATAACACGTCCCCTCTTAAATTTTTTTCTTGCTGGTTTATGTATTTCGTTTACGATTACTTCTTTAATATTAGACATTTTTCTCTATAGGGCATTGCAACACAATCTCCACATATAAGGAAGCCGATTGGCCCCGAAAACGAATAATGTCTCCTTTATTTATATTTTTCCCGATTAGATCACTTGATTTTAAAGTTTTTATTCCGAATGAGACTGAACAATTAGTTGGTAAAATTTCTATACTCTCTATTTTTCCAGATATTGGAAAGATATATTCTTCTTTCGTATTTTCTAATATGTAGTAACTATGTTTTTTGGATTTATTTTCAACACCTCTTATATTTATTATGCATTTACTGTGATGTAATGAAGGTTCACATATATAGAACGCCGATGTGTTAGGTGATGTTATAATTGGCATCTGTGGACTGGTCACTGACTGGTAAGGTGTTGCCCTTAAAATGTGTCTACCAAATTTATCGATAGGCATGTTTTCATAACAATAGTTAACAATTCTAAATCATGTTTCACACCGTATTGACGATCATTGTCTGTCTCATCTCCTCTAACAGACAAATCTATGTACTGTCTTGGAAGAGGATCGTAAGCTTCTAAGTAGTCATTATAAGCACGAGTATTGGAAAGGTCTTGTAAAAAGAGACGACTTCGCTCCACCTCTTGCTTAATTAAGTCATCGCTATTTTGTTCATCTGCAACTGATTCTGGTTCGTTCTGATATGTGTCTTCCAGAAAACTTGGTATATTCATTGGTAAATATTTACTGTAGATATTAAGACTCTCTCTTTTTGGTGTAGAAGTGGGTGATTCCGTTTTAACATTGGTGGGCTCTTGTTTGATTTGTAAATCGGTTTTAATAGTTGATAGTAATTTTTGAAGTGGTTCTGTTATTGGTTTATATCCCTTTTCTAATTGGGACTGCGACTGGGCAATGTCTGATTTTAAACTTTGGTATTTTTCTCTCACTGATTTTCTGGTTTTAACCAGTTGGCGAGCTAACTCTTTATTCATGGCTTATATGCAAATGATAAACATCGAAGACTACGGTTTTATTTATAGTTTAAAGGATAATGAAAGCATCAAATCCTTTTCTATAGCGTCCTGACCTCAAGGCACAGTCTTTATCTATAACCAGGAAACCATATTTTTCTTTCCAACATTCTCCACATAGGTCTTTAAATTGTTGAAACGACATATCTACATTAACGTGGTCATCGTGGATATGTTTTAGGTTGGTAACATCCTGCTTAAAAAGTATTATAAAATTACAATTATCGCGAATTAGTTGTTTGGGTATTGAGGAATATGTCTGACATAGGTAAAAACAATCTGTTCCTCTGTGTCTACCGAAACAGAAATAATCCCTCATAACGCTTTGATTACAACAAACTACGTCATCAAAAATTATAACAGAATTAGGTTTTATATCGCTGGGAGCAATTACTTCAGAACCATCACAGTATTCATAAAATCCTATTTCTTTTATGGGTTGCAGAAGCTGTTTCAGATATTCATATTTTGGCTGATATAGTGATTTCGAGTACAAGTAGACATTTTCAAATCTTAAACCGTTTGAGTGTTCTAATAAACTTATTATCGTATTAGTTTTTCCACAACCAGAAGGTCCAACAATTAACCCTCGTTTAGAGGAACCTCCGAAAAGTGGTCCGTGTTTTCTAAAAGTATTTGGAGAAATCTCTTCATGTTCAACAACCGGCAGAGATGTTGGTTGTTTCTCGATCTTCATCGTAAAAGTAAATTTGAGATACTGAACTATTTCACAACTGTAAAACTGTTTATAAAGCCGTGAAGCAGAAAAAATATTTAGTTACTTGAAGTTATTGCCTCAGACTATATATATAAATGCTTGTACACAACTCTTCAGTTAATAATCGTAGACGAGCAGGTGTTAAGCGAGGTTCTGGATACCTTAATACACTTATAGATAAGCTTCCTTTTGAACTACATATTCCAGGCTATAATTTTTGTGGACCCGGTACAAAACTAGAAAAAAGGGTTGCTAGGGGTGATAAACCGATAAATTTGCTTGATGCTGCATGTTTTTCTCACGACAAAACTTACCAAAGTTATAAAGATTTAAAACATCGACACAAAGCAGATAAAGAATTAGCCGAAAAGGCATTTGAGCGTTTTAAAGCCTCCGACTCATCACTTGGAGAAAAAATAGCTTCGTTAGGTATAACAGCCGCAATGAAAGCAAAAACCAAATTAGGAATGGGGCTGAAAAAAATCGTTAAACGTAAAAGAGGCCGTGGTTTAAGGCGTAACGTTCTTAGTTTTACTCAAGCAGTACATAGAGCAAGAAGGGGCATTATAAATAAACCTTCTAATAATATTATTGATATGACGAAGCAGGCTCTCTCTTCGATAGGAACAAAAAAAATAACTAAACCGAAAAGGCGTATTATACCAATTCCTAAAACAGGAGGATTCCTTCCTCTTATTCCCTTATTTGCTGCTTTAGGCGCTCTCGGGAGCATAGGAGGAGGGGCTGCAGGTATAGCAAAAGCTGTGAATGATGCAAAAGCGGCCAAAGAAAAGTTGGAAGAAGATAAACGTCACAATTTGGCAATGGAACGCGTTGCTGTTGGAAAAGGGTTATACCTACGACCGTATAGAAAAGGAATGGGCTTGTATCTAGCTCCATATAAAAAAAACTTCCAGTGAAGCTACCTCGCCATGCGTTAACTAACATAGAATTAATAAAGTTCGCTAAAAAATTACGTATCCCGGATTTTAGGGGAGTGTTTATGAAAGACAAACTTCCATTAAAAATAAAAAGAAAGGAATGTGGTATTGTGAACATGGATATTTCGTCAGGACCGGGCACTCACTGGACAGCATACGTAAAAAAAAATAATATCATTATATACTTTGACAGTTATGGAAATTTGAAGCCTCCAAATGCACTGATTAAGTATTTTTATAGCGATGGTAGCAAAAATACAATCAAATATAATCACGATAAAATGCAAAATGATAATTCCATTAGATGTGGACACTTATGTTTACAGTTTTTATATAGTACTGTTGTTAAATAAAATTTTTATTATATAGATATCTTTTAACTGAATAACATGTCTTTGACCTTTTGTCTTTCGGGAAATTCGTCTATATTAAATTCCGATTTCAATCCTCCTATCTATTTAGAAGAAGAAGCGGAATATGTTATCGGGCTGTCTAACTTTGAGACTTTTAATGTTATCCCCAACATTGATGAAACAAACAACAAATTTTCCTATGCTAATCGAACCATGACAATTCCTACAGGAGCATATGAAATAAATGATATAAATAATTATATTCAAAAGAACATTGATAAATCTGCACAAATAAATATAATACCTGACCGTAATACATCAACTGTTAGAATTGAAGCGAACGTCGACATTGATTTTAGTTATGATAAATGCATAGGTCGTCTCCTTGGGTTTAAAAAGAGAATTCTTAAAGCTAATGTTATAAATGAATCTGACTTCCCTGTGCAGATAATTAAGGTTAATGCTTTATGTATAGATTGCAATTTAGCAATAGGTTCATATTCGAACGGTCAACCTGTTCACATAATTCATCAGTTCTTTCCAACCGTCGCGCCAGGATATAAAATAGTGGAATCACCCCTGAACATCTTGTATTTTCCTGTAACCGTCAAGACAATCAACAACTTGACTGTGAAAATTCTAGATCAAGACGGAAATTTAGTAAATTTTCGTGAAGAGACTATTACAGTTAGACTTCACCTTAAGAAAAATTAAAATGGTTGTTCGTTATAATATTCCTAGTATGCTGATCAGACGTAATTATAAAAGGATGCCCAAAACCAGATCTTCAATTAGTGCAGATAAGAACGTTACCAAAGTAACATCTAAGAATAAAAAATTTCTACAATCCCTTGGTTTCCAATTACTAATATAATGGATATTTTAAATGTGATATCAAAGCCCTATGTTGACAACTCAATAACAAACCTTGAATTACACAGTTATCAGCCATCTGTGTCCGGATCATTTGAATATAATGATGAAATCAGAATTCCTATTCAAGAAGTAGACCTGTATACACTGCCTGGTGAAAGTCATTTATATATCGAAGGAAAATTAACAAAAGACGATGGAACTAAAGCAACAAAATTAAAATTTATTAATAATGGTATCGCTTTCTTGTTCAGAGAAATTCGATATGAATTAAACGGCGTCACGATCGACACCAACAGAAACGTAGGATTAACATCAACACTTAAAGCTTACCTATCATATAGCGATAATGAAAGTGTTAAGCTTAATAATGCTGGACGGTCTCCAAGAGTACATAAAGGCGGAGAAAAAATTACAGACGATGATGGAAATTTCAACGTTTGTATTCCACTTAGCGTGTTAATGGGTTTTTTTGAATACTATACAATACTGGTTTTTATTTCAATAAAATAGCCCACAAATACAATTTTCAAAAAATGTCAGGTGTGGGATTCGAACCCACGCTCCTTTACGGAACCAAGGCTT
>NW_019418231.1:9525-19018 GCF_000390285.2 Anoplophora glabripennis | reverse complement strand
CCTACTATTAAAGGCAATTCATATGCCAAAATTCAGATGGCTATCTGAAACGATTCCAGAGATATAAAATAAAACCTATATCCCGGTGCAATCTTTGAATCGCCATAGTAACCTTATGACGCATTTGCGGACCTATGTTCATATGAACTTTTCTTCATAGTTTAACATGTAGAATCACCCCTACAATTATTCGAACGGTATTTCCGGACGCCCTGTATATTAACAAATAAGTTTAAAGTATGCAAAGGGCTTTATAAAATTCCAAAAGCTTGAAAGAGACGTACTTAGTACAGGTCTTGCTTAATGAACTTCAAGGTACCAGAATTGACGTTCGATCACACCCCATGGTGGCTCCGCCATGGTTCTGCTGGTATATCCGCCTTAAGATCTCTCTTTTGGCCTCTCCGTATTTTTCGTCTCTTGGGGTGGACTCGACCCGTACTGGTATGTAAAATTGTCGTTGGGTGTGATAGTTTATCCTCATAATGCCTAGCCGGTATAGTCAAGTCAAGTCAAGTAAAAAATATTTATTGTCATAGTTACAATGGCAATATACAAACCTATACACAAAAGGACTAGACACAGGTAACTGATGATTAGCCTAGCCCTCAGAAAATCAACTAACTCACACATAATAACAAGTCTACATATTAAAAGCAATATAATTATAAGGAGTCATTAAAAGTGTAAAATAACAATATAACTTATAAATATACATACACAACAGTCATACATACCTGTGCAATACACATACAGATACATAGTATACTCAGACATACACTCTTACAGACACACATATTATATTAATACAAGTCAAAAACTAAAAAACTAACACTAGAAAACAGCAGCATTTGTGGAGTTATAGTTTTCCATGACCAACTCACGAATGCGTTTCTTAATCAGAGGTGAAATACTCAGTTCGATGACGCATTATTTGCAAATCATGTAAATTACGAAGCTGACGATCATGTACATCATGCAGCCAAACCAACTCCTCATAAAGATAGTCAGGAGTTGTATTACACAGTATATTAATTACAAAATCACAAAAATGAACATGGCGTCTTTCGCTGAGTCTTAATTTACCAAACTGTCTAATAAAAGAAGTAACATGGTGAAGAAAGGGTATATATGTGACAAAACGCATGCACCAATTTTGAATTTTTTGCAGCTTAAATTTATCAGCATTTGTAAGTGAAGGACCATAAACATAATCACAGTAATTTAGATGAGACAAAACTAAGGATTCGACCAATACTAATTTAATGTCAGAGCTCAAATAATGTTTTAAAGGCGCTATTTGCTTAAAGGAGATGAACGCCTTCTTACATAATTCACTAACATGTTGTGAGAATTTCAGGTCATTTTAAAATACAAGACCCAAATTCTTTACTGCACTATAGTTTTCCAAACGACAATTGTCAATATAAACAGCAAAATCCCCCAACTGTCTAGTTTTTTGATAAGTACCGATAACCAGGTTTTTACATTTATTTGGGTTAAGCATTAGAGCATTTTTATCGCATAACTCCTTAATCCGATGCAAGTCAGAATTAATAAGATCAACAGCAGTTTGTTTATTGTCAATTTCAAAGCTGTACAAAATTTGTAAGTCATCTGCATACATGTGCAAAGTAGTATGCACTACTGACGACACAAAGTCCGCAGTACATATACTAAAAAGTAAAGGCCCCAGGACAGAACCTTGTGGCACTCCAGATTTTATTATTCTAGGTTCAGAAAATAAAGAACCGTTTTCAGTTTTAATTCTAATAAGTTGCATTCTGTCTTTAATATAGGAATCAAACCAATCATGACATTTATTATGAATTCCATAAAAAAAGAGTTTGGCCAATAGGCAGCTAAAATCTATTGAATCAAATGCTTTCGACATATCTAAAAGCGTGAGGCTTAAAACCTTAGAAGAGTCNTAGTTGAAAATTTCGATTTAAGGTCTGAATCTGCTACCTACTTCATAGGGATGGTTGGCAAAGACAGTCATCTATTGCACCTTTGTTTGCCTAAGGGTATCTAAGAATATAAAAAATTAGTTCGCTAGCAGAACCACTTAATGTACTGTAAATACATATTCTTGACAGAATAACAGAAAATCTTTTGCTTACCCTTATAATCCCCTTTTATTTGAACTATTTTCTTAAAAACTCGTTGATGATTAGGTACTAATTCAATCAATATAAAGACACTTTGTAACGCATATCTATATGCCTCAGATCATAGGTCGACAGGAGTTTCCATGCCCCCAATTAAGAGATTACGGAGATACAATAGAACTACAGACACTATTCCTCAGAGTTCCGGGGTTATATATCTCCGTACGCACAGGGTTTTAGGGTTACGGGGTTATTGAGTTAAGGAATTATGGAAGCTTATCAACTCACACTCACACGTAGTTTTGGACACATGATGTATGTGATCCATGTTTCTATACAGTTTTGCAGTTATACAACCTCGCCTATTCCAGGATATCCAGGATTGGGGTTATGAAGCCACAAAGTTAAGGGGTTATGTGCGGTTATGGTGCAACAAGATCATGAAATCGACTGTTTTTCCTTAACTGATTATTCAAGTCAGTTTCAAACCTCGAAAATTACTTTCTAGAGTATATCTGTTTTGTGTCTATTAGCAGAGAGCTTTTAATTAAAGTACATTTTAAAAAACTAATTATTACTCGACTATTTATTTGATTTAAAAAAATAATTTTACATTCATGTTCAGAAAAAACTACTCCCACTTAAAGTTACATCCTGTATAGTTTGATTGTATTGCTAATATCAAAAGAACTAATTTTAATAATAGAGGGCTTTAAACGTTAAAATCAATTGTTTTCTCAGTGTATACAACCATTCAACCCATTCCCTTTCAGTTTGGTTGTGTATTTCGTGCTCTCCTCCATTACTTCGCAACAAAGTGCATGCACGACCTGCAATTTCCTCGTCCTCCATCCGGCTTATTATTTCAAGTCAAATTCAGGATTTGATCAGGCCCCCGCGATATTTAATAAGGAAAATGCACAAGACAGAACGGAACCGTCGGGGATTCGGAGCACGGATCGTGGAAATATTTCATAGTTGTTGGCTTTCCGGCAATCCTGGTTCTGACAGAGGTGTCTGAGCGCGGTCGGCCTTCCCTGCGCCCCGGAAAATTCTATTTACAGCGCCGGGTTAGTCCCGATCCTCGGGCTTATTCTAAAAACGCGATAAATATGTCACGGGCACAGTAAATATGGAGCCATCAATTATACCACTCGTTCGATACCTTCAACGGAAGGATTCTCTTCTATGCAAATTGAAAATGTATTACTCACCCAGGTCTCCGGTGCTGTTTGCTCTATTTCTGGCGGAGTAATAACGTGTTCGAGGAATTTTATGAAAGCTTTAAATTACGTGCTGTTCGGAGAGGCCCGAATCCGTGTGCGCATATTTTGTTGCCGTATATTACAGCGAGAAACTCCAGCTACGTTTACGGAGGTTTTAATTACCTTCAATAGAACAGTATCCAGTCTTCTTTTGATACATAATTCAACACTTTTTACAACATAATGAACTTTACCTCCGATAAGTATATACCGATATAATATCGATTCTTTCAATTTTAAGTTAGCAGCTGTTGATGATGTGTCTGGGTATAAATATGCTTTGATCTCTTGTCCTGATAAGTCCAGTCCTACAAAAAAAGTGGGATCTGATTGGGCCAAATGGACACCGGATTCGGATTCAGCAACCCCAAAAACATACAAATATACCTATGGGTTTATTTACACTTATATTTGACCTTGAACTGACCTTTAACCAGAGCTAATCGGGTCAAACGGACCCCGAATTCGAATTCAGCGACCCCAAAAACGTATAAATACATTGGTTTACATTGCTGGCAATTGATTCTCTACATTTGACCTTGAAATGATCTTCAACCAGAACTAATCGGGTAAAACGGGCACCGGATTCGGATTCAGCGACTCCAAAAACATATAGCTACCATGGTCTTGTCTTTCGGACCTACCACTTTTTTTGTGGGGCTGTGTTATTGTACCTATTAAAAATAATGCTTCGTCTATCTGGAAACAAATTAATCATTTAGACAATGGTGGAGTAAGAAAAAGTTTTGGAAATTATTAAATTACAAAGTTATTGAGAACTAAAAGTTATGACAGACTGTCAATTTTCAATTTGATCCGTCAACTTTGTTTTTTTTTTGTTTACACCCAGCGCATTCAACGCGAATCATTCGGGAATGGCTAGATGGTCAATTTCCTGGGTGGGGGATTGGGCAAAATGGTCAATTCCTTGGTCTCTTAGAAGTCCTGATTTAACTCTAATGGACTTTTATTTATGGGGCTAAGCAGAAAGTCTATGGTTCCCAGTTGAATAACGATTTGTTTGAATTGAAACGAAGAATAAAAGATACAATTAATGCCATCTCCATAAACGCCTACACAGAATTTACCAAGTCCGCTGAGCGATGTATATTGGTTGGTGGCAGCACTATTGAATAACTGTTATATTATTTGCTTATTTATATTTATTATATTAGTTACGTTTTCTCTAATAAATAATTTTTACTTTGTGGTTGTGAAAATAAAAAAAAACAAAGTTGGCCTATCAAATTGTGAATTGACAATCTCTCACAACTTTTAGTCCTCAATAACTTTATTATGTAAATATTTTTAATATTTTTAAAAACATAGGTACTTTACTCTTGACAAGTTTAGAAAATTCATCGTAAAAACATCCTGTACATCAATTAATTGAACCAATTTTTTCAACATCCTAGTATAAGGCTAAATTTCAACTAGAACATTGTTTGTCATTTACACCCCATGTGTACTCAATCCGTGGACACACTGTATACAGGGTGGGCCACCAGTAACGCCTCGGTCGCTAGTGACCAAACGGCAAATGTTACAGAAACCTGTTTAGGTGGGTATGTGTAGGTTGATTACGGCTACATTTTAAAAATATTTTGAAATATACAGGGTGTCCAGGAAAAGCGTACCATATCAAAGTTATGTTTTTTTAAATGGAACACCCTGTATTTTACTGCATTTTTGAAAGCACCGTAAAAAAATAGGTGAACTTTATTAAAGGTTCTGCATACCTAGGACTTACAGTTTGTGAGATATTTCAATTTAAGTGAAAATGCAGGNATTCATTCATTCATTCATTCATTCATTCATTCATTCATTCATTCATTCATTCATTCATTCATTCATTCATTCATTCATTCATTCATTCATTCATTCATTCATTCATTCATTCATTCATTCATTCATTCATTCATTCATTCATTCATTCATTCATTCATTCATTCATTCATTCATTCATTCATTCATTCATTCATTCATTCATTCATTCATTCATTCATTCATTCATTCATTCATTCATTCATTCATTCATTCATTCATTCATTCATTCATTCATTCATTCATTCATTCATTCATTCATTCATTCATTCATTCATTCATTCATTCATTCATTCATTCATTCATTCATTCATTCATTCATTCATTCATTCATTCATTCATTCATTCATTCATTCATTCATTCATTCATTCATTCATTCATTCATTCATTCATTCATTCATTCATTCATTCATTCATTCATTCATTCATTCATTCATTCATTCATTCATTCATTCATTCATTCATTCATTCATTCATTCATTCATTCATTCATTCATTCATTCATTCATTCATTCATTCATTCATTCATTCATTCATTCATTCATTCATTCATTCATTCATTCATTCATTCATTCATTCATTCATTCATTCATTCATTCATTCATTCATTCATTCATTCATTCATTCATTCATTCATTCATTCATTCATTCATTCATTCATTCATTCATTCATTCATTCATTCATTCATTCATTCATTCATTCATTCATTCATTCATTCATTCATTCATTCATTCATTCATTCATTCATTCATTCATTCATTCATTCATTCATTCATTCATTCATTCATTCATTCATTCATTCATTCATTCATTCATTCATTCATTCATTCATTCATTCATTCATTCATTCATTCATTCATTCATTCATTCATTCATTCATTCATTCATTCATTCATTCATTCATTCATTCATTCATTCATTCATTCATTCATTCATTCATTCATTCATTCATTCATTCATTCATTCATTCATTCATTCATTCATTCATTCATTCATTCATTCATTCATTCATTCATTCATTCATTCATTCATTCATTCATTCATTCATTCATTCATTCATTCATTCATTCATTCATTCATTCATTCATTCATTCATTCATTCATTCATTCATTCATTCATTCATTCATTCATTCATTCATTCATTCATTCATTCATTCATTCATTCATTCATTCATTCATTCATTCATTCATTCATTCATTCATTCATTCATTCATTCATTCATTCATTCATTCATTCATTCATTCATTCATTCATTCATTCATTCATTCATTCATTCATTCATTCATTCATTCATTCATTCATTCATTCATTCATTCATTCATTCATTCATTCATTCATTCATTCATTCATTCATTCATTCATTCATTCATTCATTCATTCATTCATTCATTCATTCATTCATTCATTCATTCATTCATTCATTCATTCATTCATTCATTCATTCATTCATTCATTCATTCATTCATTCATTCATTCATTCATTCATTCATTCATTCATTCATTCATTCATTCATTCATTCATTCATTCATTCATTCATTCATTCATTCATTCATTCATTCATTCATTCATTCATTCATTCATTCATTCATTCATTCATTCATTCATTCATTCATTCATTCATTCATTCATTCATTCATTCATTCATTCATTCATTCATTCATTCATTCATTCATTCATTCATTCATTCATTCATTCATTCATTCATTCATTCATTCATTCATTCATTCATTCATTCATTCATTCATTCATTCATTCATTCATTCATTCATTCATTCATTCATTCATTCATTCATTCATTCATTCATTCATTCATTCATTCATTCATTCATTCATTCATTCATTCATTCATTCATTCATTCATTCATTCATTCATTCATTCATTCATTCATTCATTCATTCATTCATTCATTCATTCATTCATTCATTCATTCATTCATTCATTCATTCATTCATTCATTCATTCATTCATTCATTCATTCATTCATTCATTCATTCATTCATTCATTCATTCATTCATTCATTCATTCATTCATTCATTCATTCATTCATTCATTCATTCATTCATTCATTCATTCATTCATTCATTCATTCATTCATTCATTCATTCATTCATTCATTCATTCATTCATTCATTCATTCATTCATTCATTCATTCATTCATTCATTCATTCATTCATTCATTCATTCATTCATTCATTCATTCATTCATTCATTCATTCATTCATTCATTCATTCATTCATTCATTCATTCATTCATTCATTCATTCATTCATTCATTCATTCATTCATTCATTCATTCATTCATTCATTCATTCATTCATTCATTCATTCATTCATTCATTCATTCATTCATTCATTCATTCATTCATTCATTCATTCATTCATTCATTCATTCATTCATTCATTCATTCATTCATTCATTCATTCATTCATTCATTCATTCATTCATTCATTCATTCATTCATTCATTCATTCATTCATTCATTCATTCACTCATTCACTCATTCACTCATTCACTCATTCACTCATTCACTCATTCTTCCTTCACTCATTCACTTTTTCACTCATTCACTCATATCAATATATCCTGTAGAAAAACTCTTTCAAGGTCTTTCTAAAGACTCTTTACGCACAGTATCAATAGTGTTCCAAACAATAGATTCCAATTACAACCTGATGAAAGACTGAAAGTAATTTCAAGGTGCCGATTTCGTTAAAACCTTTTAAAGATCGAATAACAGTTACCACAGTTTTATAAGTTGATGTATGTAAGTTAATTTAGCATCAAACACGATGCCAAGTCTCAAATATTCTGGTCTTTCCAATAAAAGATTCTGAATTTTGTAGTCAGATATAATTTACTTTTTAATGGTTTTTTGTTTTTAACGCGCGAGAGACCTATGTCCTTCATTGGTTTCTGAAGAAATGTACAATCCGATCCAAATTTGATTTCAGTAAACAGTTTTAGATTGATCAGCATGTAACAAACAGTGCACTCCGTTAAAATTGGATGTTATGTCATTAAATATTATGAATAAAATTGGACCTAAAACAAATCTCTGTGACACACCTGATCTCTACATGAATTTCACAGACCTCAAGCCGTGGAGTTGAACATATTGGTATCGTTCTTGTAGATTGCAACAGATTTATGATTAGTATATATCAATTAATTATTCCTAATTTTGTTTATAAAATTCCATGGTCAAATAACAAATGTCTTAGAGAAATCGGTGACACCACTTGCAAACAAGGTTAGTGACAATCGATCTATTCTTCATAAAATCGTAATGTAGATGATGTAAATAATGATTTCAAGTACATATAGTTTTCCCGAAGTCAATTGAAGAACCAATACATTCAAGGTATTTACCAGGCTCGGTCGCTACGCAACAACTCGGCATTGAAATATTTGAAAAACTTGTTCCCATATTTATTTAGCCATACCCATATATATTTCTGGTTGAACTAAACGTGTAGGTGGTAGAAATGTATACGACCGGTTGAAGAATGCGAGCGCGGGCAAAGGAAAACAAAGACAATTGCATTGGGCTACTGGGAAATAAATCACAGCAGTTGACAAGTGGTTGATAAATTGACCAGCAGTGCAGTGCAGCAATGCGGAATTTGGTGTGATTCAGGTAATTTTAATTTATTATAGGCACCTTCTATCAAAATTACAATTGCGAAATAGTCCAGGCGGTACTTGTTTCGGGTTGGGTAAAACATCAGGTCTGAGTTAAAGTTAGTTCTAGGTCAAATGTAGGGAATCAAAGCATATGATCGGATATTTTTGCTTTAACGGCTTCTAAATAACATCAGAAATGATAATATTTCTATGCAAATAAAAAAAAACGTGGGCTTAATTGTTATTGCAAAATAGTATAAAAAAATAGTAAAAAAAATTCATTTTTTTGTTGGATTTCTCGTCGACAACTTAGCAACTATTCGTTTTAGACAAAAATGGAAGAGGAAAAAAGTTTTGTAACTAAATTTTGATAAAGATAGAGTTAGTTGCAATTCGAAAAAATAATTAAATCCGAAAAATCATTTAAAAAATTGCAAAAAATGCTAGTTTATTTGTAAATTTTTTTCAGACACTTGAATAATACCTAGGATCTTCATACTTTTTCCAATTAAACTTCTTAGTGCATAGAATCATCACACCAAATTTCATCCAATTCGGTTCGATAGTTTTTACATAATAATTGTTTAATTTTTTTTATTTTTTTAAATTAAAACATTTTCAAAATCAAATTTCTAAAAATCTAAAGCCTTTGAATACTTG